>NC_046157.1:119121916-119421916 GCF_011064425.1 Rattus rattus
CAGATGACTCAGTGAATAAAACAATTGCTGCACAAGGATTGAAGCACATATCCCCAGGACCCAGGGGAAAACAAGAGTAGGTGTGGGAACCCACCAGTGACACAGCTGTTGGGAGACAGAAACTAGGGACGTCACCTGCTGAATCATCTCTTCAATTCCTCCCCCAAACTTGCTTTAATTGTTTGAATTTGGAAGCAGGAAAAAAAATGAGAAAGACAATGAAATAAATTTTCAAACAAAACAATAAAAAGAAACTGACCGGTCAACCACAAGATAGACAAGGAAGGGTTGAAAATGCTAGTCTCATAGCAAAACAACATACTACGGCTTCTGCAAATGCCAAGTGAATAACAAGAGAATGTCAGGGGCTAACTAGTCAAGAAAAATGAAACCTAGATGAAACAGACACGTTCATGAATGAAAAAAAAGAAGAAAAAAAAACAAAAAGTCCCCAAAAAAAAAAAAAAAAAAGAAATATACAATCTACCACAACTCCCCTGTGCTGATTAGTTTTTGTCTACTTGAACTGTTGGGAACAACTTGTCCAAAGTACCGCCATCTTGTTTTCAGACTATAATCATAGGGGGAACCTAAGTTCAAGGTCCCACTCCCTAGGAGATCTGGGGACCTCTCAATAGCTAAACAGCTTCTGTTCTGTTATCTTCTATTTCAGAACATAATGGCTGTTCCCATTTTTCATCTTTTGCTCCCCAAACCACAATGACTGCTCCTAACTACAAAAGAGCAAATGGATTTGATTGGTTGGACTGTAAAAATCTACATTCTGTATCACTTCACATAGATCAACCACATAAGCAAAGTCCTTATCCCTAAGTCCTGATAGGTTAGAAACATATAACAGTAACTTGGCACAGATGTTCGTGGTTTGCAAACTTAAATATTCTGGCTCAGGGTCACGGTTTATTTCCTGAGTGTGTTGTATGGCCCTGATTGATCAGTAGTGGCTTGATTACAATAGATTTTAAATCATCTGCAGGGACCTAGTGTTTGAGTTATGCTGGACCTAAGCAGGATCCATAACAAAAGAAACTACAGCCACCTGGGAAGAAGAAACCTCAATTGAGACATTCCAATCATCAGGTTGTCCTGTAGATGTTCCTTAATGATTGACGTGAAAGGGTCCATTCTACGATGGGCACTGCCACCTATGGATAGATGGCCCTGGTTTTATAAGAAAGCAAACTGGGCAAGCCATGAAAATTGTGCCAGCAAGCAGCTTTCCTCCACGATCCCTGTCTGTTTCTCCCTAACATCCTCCAGTAATGGACTGTAACCTGTAAGCCAAATAAATCCTTTTCTCCCCAGGTTGTTTTGGGGGTGGTGTTTCAGCACAGCAACAGAGAGTAACTAGAACCAAAATAATACAAATACTTCAAATAGCTCTATGATTCTTATAATTGATTCCTAATTTAAGTCTATCAAGAAAGAAGTACCAAGTCAAGATGGTGTCATTGAAGAACACTGCTGAAATTTTAAAGGAAGATTGACACCAGTTCTACTCAGTGACTTCCAGAAACTACAGGAAAGAATATTGTTATTTTTGTAAAGGAGTCATTATTTCCTTGATACAAAAACAGTCAAGAGAAATAAACAAGGAAAGTTAAATACCATTAAAACATGTCAACTACTGAATTCAGCTATATATGAAATCATACATCATGACTGACTGAATGAGGTTTATTCCAGGTTTGCAAGGCTGGTTCAATTTATTACAAACAATGAATGTGATATACCACCATATTAATAGATAGAAAGGACTCATGTCACTTGATGAAGAAGAAAATGTCTGACACAACCCTCAATATCATTTTATATTTAAAATGATTAGAAAATAAGGAGTATAGCATGACTGTTCCCAACCAGTTCAGATATCCAGAGAGGCTTAGAAATAAAAAACACATTTCATGTTGAAAGACTAGGTGATCACCCATTGACCCAGGCTCTTTAGTTTTATGTCAACGTGACACAAGCTAGAGTCATTTGGGAAGAGGAAACTTCAATTGAGAAAATACTGCCAGATTGGCCTGGGGGAAGCCTGTGGTGCATTCTTTTGGTTGATGATTGACGTGGAAGGACCCAGCTCATGGTAGGCAGAGCTGCCCTTGGGCTGGTAGTTCAGGGACCTACAAGAAGTCAAACTGAGCAAGCCACAAGGAACAAGCCAGTCACCCGCACGCCTCCACGGCCTCTGTATCAGTTTCTGTCTCCAGGCTCCTACCTACTTTGAAATCCTACCTGACTTCCTTTGATAATGAACTGTGATGTGGAAATGCAAGACAGAGAAACCCACTCCTCCCCAAGTTGCTTTGGTCATGGTGTTTTATCACCGCAATAGAAAGTCTAACTAAGAACCTCTAAGATCAGAAATAAGGAAATATGTCCAACCTCCACTAAGACATGTAGTACAAGAAGTTCTTACCTCTGTACTAAGACAAGAAAATGAAATGCAAAGTTCAATAACCACAAAAAAGAATCCTTGTAGGTGGCATACCTGTATCAAAATGTTGTAAATATCTCAATAAAACTTTCCTAAAGATAGGAAATGACGTGAGACAAGATTAGTGCTGATGAGGTAGCATTTGCTGACAAGTCTGATGACTTGAGTTGGACTCACTTGGTGGAAGAAGAGAACTGACTCTTGGAAACATCACCATGACCTCCACATATATGCCCTAGTATTAATTTTCCCCAACATAAAAAAAAGAAGAGCTTCCAGATACAAGATTAATGAAGAAAGATAACAAACACTTAGAAACTAAAATAAAAAATGTAAAACCATTTGCTGTCATGTTAAACACTAAAATACTAGTTGTAATATTTTAAAACTGATATAAAATACTTTAGCAAACTACAAAACACCGGTGAGAGAAATCAAAGAAAACACACAAATCAGTGGAGGCACTGTTTTCATAGATATGAATAATCAACATAGCAAAGCCATCAAGTCTCAATATTGATAAGTGTTTTAAAGTAGTTTCTACCATATTATCAAGATGGTCTTGTGAAAGAAGATAAGATTATGCTAAAATGAATCTAGAAAGGCAAAATAGAATATTTTAAACAAAGTGAATCTTGACTTAAATATCCTATCTTGGACAAATGATTAACATGTGATCACATGATACGTCACAATGTGACGTATAAACTTTTAGAAGAAAACGAAACAGAGATTGTTGGGACATGGGTTTCAGAACATGAGGGGCTTTTGTAGGATGAAAGGGAGAGTCTGTGAGGCAATGACCATGGTCTCTACACTCAGACAGTAGTCTTTCTCGCCTACGAGTGTGTCCTCTTTTTCTCTATGAGGAACATCACACTGGCTCCTACCCCTAACCCCTTCCCCTGTTGCTACTTAGCTACAACCTAAAGAAATGCCCCTTCAGCAAATATGACTCAAGGTTCAGAAAAGAGGAAAGGAGAGAGCAAGACACCTGTTAGCTGAACTCGTTACAGTGCTTTATTGCACCCCAGGGTCCTGTATATCAATAAATATGGGGAAGTTGCATGGTTAGGGTTACTATTGCTGTGATGAATCACCATGACCAAAAGCAGCTTGGGAAGAAAAGGATTTATTTCACTCATATATCCCTATCACAGTTCATCTTTGAAAGAAGTAGGACAGAAACTCAAGCAGCACCGGAACCTGGGAGCAGGAGTTGAAAAAGAAGGCCATTGAGGGGAGCTGCTTATTGGCTTGCTCCTCCCGGTTTGCTCATCTTGTGTTCTTATAGAGCTCAGGACCATTGGCCTAAGGGTGGTACCACCCAAAGTGGGCTAGGCCCTATTGTTAGGGTTCCGAATCTTAGCCCGTGCTCAAACAGAACACACCAAGCCACCATGGTTCCACGTGGAGAGGTTTAATGAGAGAGGAAGAGGAGAGGAGAGGAAAGGCTGGCCATGGGCAGGTGACATGATGTGGGAGGGGATGGGAAGGGGGCAAGAGCAGAGAAGAACAAAGAATAAGATGGGGTAAGAGAGGAGGAAGAGGAAGAGGAAGAGGAGAGGGCAAGCAGCCCCTTATATAGTCAGGCACAGCTGGTTGTTGCTAGGCAACTGTGGGGCGGCGCATACCCAGGTAGCTGTGGGGGTGGAGCTTAGACAGAATACCAACACCTATCCCATCAATCATTAATTAAGAAAATTCCCTACAGGCCTGATCTTATGGAGGCATTTTCTCCTATGGTGCTCTTTCCTCTCTGTTGATGCTAGCCTGTGTCAAGTTGACATAAAATCAGTCAGCATGGTAGTACAGGTATGTTTCCCATCTTTGCACCAGACCTAATTATGGGGGATTATCTGTCACTAGCGAGATGGACTAGGTTTTTAAGTATTACCTCTCTTCCATTATAGATTTTGCTTATATGGACTAACATGGTCTGCCTTCCCTTAACCATAATCTATTCAGCCCAGGAGTCTGAGGTGGTGAGATGGACCAGAAGAATGCTGTGCAGTGCTGTGGAGCAACAACAACAACAACAAAGAACAAAAACAAACAAAAAACTGGTACCCTGGGTACTAGTTATTCTGTGGACTTAGGTGTGATAGGGTGGCAGGTCACCTGACAGCTTTGTCCCCATAACCGTGACGAAGTTAAGTAAGCGCAGTACCACCTATATATGGAATTCCAGTATTTGTTCTTTGGTGTTGGCTGGATTCACTTAGCATAATAAGGTCCTCAAGGTTCATCCATATTATACCATGTGATAATTTAAATCTAAAATGCTCTTCCAAGACCATAGTTGAAGACATGGTTGTCAGCTGTGGTTCTATTGGGAGATCATAGAACATGTAGGAGTGTGGCTTAGGGGAAAGAATTACTGTCATTGTAAGGGTCAATGTGGTCAATATGACCTTGAAAAGAAGTATTGTCGCCCCTTACCCAACTCTTTTTCTTCTGGCACTTCTGTGTGGTATTTTTCTCTGCTCCCTTCATGATGTTCTGCCCTCAAGCAATCATGGACAGAACCATGAATCAAAATAAACTTTTCTTAAAATAGATTTTCGCAGCTACTGCGCCATGTCATAAAGGGCTGACACAGTCCAACGGTATAGAAGTTGATGTGCCTATCGTAGATGATGTAGCTCAGAAGCTCTTGGAAATAGTTTGTGGGAGCAGTTTGGAAAAGTTGAAATGATGGGTTAGAGAAAGCATGTTGTAAGTAGACCTTGGCCATTCTTGTAAGAGCTCAAGCAGCCAGAAGGTTGTTGATAAGAATATGACAATGAAAGCTGTTCTGATGAGGAGTCCAATGGAAATGATAGCTCTGTTCAGAACAGAGTAAGAGTCCCTGTATGTGCAAAGACCATGTATACACATTGTCAGTACTCTGAAGCTTTATGGGCATGGACTATTAAGGTGATGAACTGCATTATCTGGTGAAAGAATTTGCTGTACCTGGTAGTGTGTGATTCAGTCAGTGGCATGGGATTTGTAGGGTGGTTCTTTCTAGATTTACATTGAGAATCAAGAGCAAACAGCAGAGCAGAAACATCTAAATCCATAGAGCCTGCTTTAAAGTTTTGCCCAAAGACTATATGGGATTAACATTATTAAAAAGAAGGCAGCCATTCTTGACATGGTGGTGCATGTCGGTAATCCCAGCATTTGTGAGGCTTAGGTAGGAGGATTGCCATGAATTTGAGCTCATCCTGGAGTGCATAGCTAGTTTTAGTCCACTCAGTGCTACATAGCAAGACTCTGAAGCAACAAAACACAGGAAAACAAACCACAAACAAAGGCACTTTGTTTCAGAACAATGGGACAGATTCTTTTGAGGGCATCTTAGGAGGTAGAGGACTGGAAAGTGTAGAAATGTAAATTCATTTCAAAGACTGATTTGAGCAGAACGAAGAGATTGGGACACCCAGTTCACAAACGGCAACCTAGGGAGATTTTCAACAAGATTTTTGTTGGCATTCAGCTACCCAGAAACTCTGAAGCTGTTCTGAGCAGCTTTGGCTACGTAGAGCTGGTGGCAGATTATCCACATAATGCTAGTTTCCAATCCTATAGCGTATAAAAGTTGTAGGGCCATAGAGGCTTCCACTGAGATTTTGAAGGAGCAAGTCTGGGAGATCAGTAAGTATACAGTAGTTAGCTCTGACAGGGTGAAGAGAAAGCTTTTACTGCAACGGAGACCCCAGTAAAAAGCCAGTACTATGTAATAACTACAGAGGGAGCCAAAGGCAGTGAGCGAACAGAGCTTGGGAGAGAACCATTTGATCTACGGCCAGCAGAAGGTTAGGGCTGTCCAAGCTTCCTAAGGTTTTAGAGCCCACCTCACACTGCCATGTGCTCTGACTGCTGGACACGGCACTACAGGATTTTATGTTCTATCATCAAAGCATTATTTCTAAACCCCTATTCTTCAGAATGAGAGAGTTTAGCCTCTTCTCACCATTGTATATGACAGTCTATAATGTTTTCTTTGTTTCTTTCTTTGTTTTATTTTGTTTCATTTTTACCTAGGCCCAGGTTTTCCTTAAGTTCACAGAGTTTGGACTTGAACCTTTTAGCGGTGCAGGAATTTTTAAGGCTTTAGGAACACTAAGAGGTGGGTTAAATGCATGTTATATCGAGACATGGAAGCAAATTTGGGGGACCACGAAGTGAGCAGTTGTAGTGTGGATTTTAAATGTCTCCCAAAAGACCACATGTTAAATGATTGGTTATGGCCTGTAGCTGTTGGAAGGTGAATAGAATCTTTAGGAGTTTGGGCTTAGTGGTAGGAAATTAGACAGTTGGAGGCATGCTCTTGAAGCATATATTAGACCCAGCCCCTTTCTTTTTCTCCCTGTGCTTCCTGGTTGACACGAGTGGGCAGATATGTTTCACTGCATGCTCCCTGTGTAATGTTTTGCCTCAACTCAAGCCCAAAAGCAATGGCGCTAACCAACCACAGACTGTAAATAATCTTTCCTCCTCCCTTTTCTTCTTTTCTTCATTTGTTTGAGAAAGGGTATCTCTGTATATAGCCCTGGGCATCCTACAATTCACTATGTTGACCAGGTTAGCCCAGAACTCACAGGTATCTGCTTGCTTCTGCCTCGAAAGTGCTGGAATTAAAACCATGTGCCACTACACGTGGTTATAATCTTTTCCCCTTGTATATTGATTTCCTCAGTTCAGTTATTTTGACAAAATACAAAGGTAAAAATGCAGCTCTAACCTCAAGACAATTAAGAGAGAATTTATTCTGGAGCCAAATATGAGTGCCCATAGCTAAGAACACGGAGTTTGGTCACTGTTAATCCCAAAGATTGGAGGAGAAAGACCACTGACCCAAATCATCATGGGCAAATTAATTAAAGCAAGCAATTAATTAAAGCAAGTGCCTCCCCCTAAGGCAGGGTTTAAGATGTCATCATTAGACACGGGGAAGACAAGGTTTGTATAACTCAGGGGGAGGGTGTTTCCAAATGGGGGATTTCCTAGGCAAAATAGACAGGGTTACAGGAGTAGAACGTAAGCGTAACAAGTTATTCACAATGACCTCTTGAAACAAAGACATGGTAGCAAAGTGGTTATAACAAGGAGGTTGGAACAATAGGTAACCATAACAACTTTTAGAAACAAAGGTAGGGTTGCAAGATGGGTATAAGGAACTATTTGAATCAAAGGCATGGTAGCTGTTTTCTGGAACGGCCAGTACAGAACCATTTGTTGTTAAAATTATAGGTGGGGCATAACCCAATTTCTGAGAAAAAGATTTAGTCATAAACAGGAATCAGTCTAGTTGGTCTTTACTCTAAGATGGCTTTCAAGCCTAAGGTAGAGGTGGGATGGTTTACAGGACCCCAAACTCATTTTTAATGTGCAAGTAATTTCATGAAGGTTTTATTGTAACAAAACAAAGAAAGCCATACATTTTATGTGTGTGTGTGTGTGTGTGTGTGTGTGTGTGTGTGTGTGTGTGTTTCATTTGAAGGTAATCTTAGTGCTATTAAATTCCCAAATGTTATTTTTTATTACTCAATCCTAATTATCTAAAACACACATCTCAAACCTACAAGTATCTATTCTCTCCACATGTCAGCACCCGTTCGTCTTGGTTTTAGAAGTAGGAAGAGTAGATTCCCCTTAAACTGCAAGTCTGTAGGTGTTCTTTACAGTTAACTTTAGCAACATTCATACAAAATAGTGATTAACAATGATCTGCTTGTTAGCTCACAAGGAAACACCTTTAGAACTGCATTTTGTTAAAGTTTCTGTACTAAAATGTAGAAAAACTGAACTAACACAAAAATTGAAAAGTTAAAAATTCCTTAATTTTTTATTCTTGTACCACTATCACAATTTACAGGGCAATATACCTGATGTAATGAAAAGAAAAAGAAAAAGACAAAGACAAAGCTACAACAGATAAAAGACCTCAGGAATGTGCATCTAATTGACACTACATTGCATTAATCGATAGCTGCACTTTTTGCAAACTGTGGCTGTGACAGTCCTGAACAAGAAGGGCTTCCTGTTTAAGCTGCAGTGACTTTTCTGACCATGGATCATCGTTCCTTCTGTGGCAGATTTTTACAGTTCCATTAATGCATTTAGGACGACTGTCTCAAAGTAACCTGCAGCTTCAAGAATGCTTGCAGTCTGTGATTGACCAGATGGCCATGGAACCCAAGGATACAGAGGACTAACTGAATGTACAAATCTAGATTGTCTGTCCCCTCATTCATGAGCACATAGGTTGTATTAGCCATTGTGACTATGCAAGATGGCCTATGAAATGTGAAAGCACGGATACTTGTTAGAAAAACATTCTTGCTTTTAATCCTTTTACGTTAATAGCCACAGTTGGATTTTTAGAACTACTTGATAATCCTGCGTGGCTGTTTGGGGAACTTCCATAATACTGACAGTGTACAAGTTTGGGCACATCCTTGCCAACATTTGTGTTTTAAGGAATGATTTTCACAAGTGTGAAGTGGTGTCTCATGTGGTTTTGCCTTGCACGACCTAACGATCAGGGAAGTTGAGAGTCTCTCCATGTAAGCATCGGTCATTTGCACACCTTTCTAAGCTTGAAGTGCCTGAGTCCAATGGTCATTTTCTAATAGGAACGTGTTTGCTGTTGTTGAGTCTTGGAAATTCATCAAGTCTTGTAGATATTAATCCCTTGGTAGATATATACCTTGCAAACATTACTACAAATTTGTCTTCTTACTGTTTTGATAGTGTCCTTTGATGCTCAAAAGCTTTGAATTCTGATGAAGCATTCTCCATTCCTTTTTTCTGGTTGTGTCCTTTTGGGCATTGTGACAATGTAGATATTTAGTATCATTTCTCCCAAAGGCTTACAGTCCACTGTGGCTCCTATCCTACATCCTCTATGGGTCACACTTTAAATACAAATTCTCCTTAGCACTCTTGTGTCCCGAGAGACTGGCCACCTTATTACTCTGTTTATCCAGGAGCCTTGTGAATGCCTGGGAAGCACAGAAGGGGGTTGTTTGTAGAAATGTGGGTAAGTTAGCAGAGGAGAGACTGAATAAAGATACCTGCAGGAAGAATTTGACCTCTCAGCAGGGCTATGGTGCCTCAAACCTGGCTGTTTACAGAGCTCTCTCTTCTTGACTTTCTTTACTGTCCCAGGGGGTTGATTCTCAGTGGGACCCGGCTTTTATATAATTGTTTGCAACATAACAATTCTCTTCCATGGCTCTCAGGCAGTGACCTAATTTCACTCTTTCTTTAATGAAAGGGAGGTGTTTTCTGTGGGAAATCGGTGATCCATTGCATCATCCAGGACTGCTTCTGTTTCTCACAGATACCAGGATAGACAAGCTACTTATAAAGCAAAGAGAGAACATGACCAGCTTCTTCTGAACAGGAAATTATTTTTAATCACCCCTGGTGTGCCCTGGCTAATCTAAAGGTGGGTTCACCTTGATGTTCTCTGATAGACAGACAGTCCACCTTAGGACATCCAGTCCCAAGCACTTTTAAAGTTGACCTTATATACGCGACTCCCTTGTGAGGCCCCAAGGCTCTCAGAATGCAAATGACATATGAAATCAACATTCGTAGCATTTATTTTTAACACAAAAGCAGATGCACTGAATGGAGCATGGAAGGTTATTAATTATCCATCCCAAGTTTACAATTCATTTTTGGATGGCTGATTTTGATATCACTAACAGATAAGGGATTATATGCACCAAAGCTTAGGAAAAGTAAATAGGAGAAAAAGATAAAGTTCTTTCGATTAGCTTCTTGTACAAACTGGCAGAAAGCTATCATCAATCATTAACTTGAACTCCAGAATGTCCAAGTTAATCTTCCACTGCCTCATTCTAACCTGCTGAAAAAGATGGGAAGGTATGACGGTCTAGGAACAGAGGGCTTTGGTTTCTGCCACACCCAGGCTCAGGTGTGTACAGTGTCTCTCCTTTCCAGTTTGACCTTGCCCAAAGGTAGAACCTCTACTTTGTCATCTCAAAAGTCAGAGACTATGATGATCGCCTCACAGAATTGCTGCAAGAACAACATCTGTGAAGCATGCAGTCTGTGCTCAGTCAGTATCAGCCCTACTACCTCTTCCACTTGGCTCTGGACTCCGTAGCTACCTGAGATCTCATTACTGTTGTAGCTCTGGCTAGTCTGGAACTCACAGAGATCATCCTGTCTCAGCTTCCTGGGTGCCACCATGTCCAGCTTACCTCTCCATCAAATGTTCACATGGGTCTTGAGAACTAGACTGCTGGTGGTAAAGATTTTAAATCTGAGTCTGTCCCTGGAAGGTTGATCTATATTAAAGTTTCTTTTTCATCCATAATCATTTCTAAATTTCCCTGGTCATTGGGTTGGTTTGGCACATGAAGGTTGCCTTGGTCAGTGTCTGGATTTTTCATATCAGGTAAGCTCCAAGGATGAGAACCATGGATATATCTCAGAGCAAACCAGCAAGAAAGAGACTTCAGTCATCACCATCAGCCACCGACCTTTGATATAGTTCATGTAATTTCACTTCTCCTTTCTTGAGATCCCACATCAGGAAGGAGGCTGAAGTAAGAAATGGACAGCAAGGCTCCTACTAGGTGCCATTTCTGTGCGAAGAGCAGAAGATATAGCTATGTATGCATAAAACCTGGTTGGTTCAAGATCTTTAAGGAACCATAAATAGATGGCAGTCTAGGACCCCAGATAATCAAGGAGAGTTGGCTCCTGCTCACTGAGAAGCTACTGAATTGCTTCCCACTATGTTATTACTAAGTTCTCCATTGTGGAGAAATCTGTCTCCATAGATGTCTGCAGTTCAGACTCCGTAAGGAAAGCAGTTCTATTGTTGTGGCTTGGAAGCTTTCTTTTATAGACAGAAGAAGAGTGGAGGTCTTGCCTTTCCACAGAGCTCAAGATAGGAAAGGCAGGCCAGTGAGACCCTCCAGGGTTGGTTGTCAGTTTCTGCTTGGGGGAGACAAATTCTCAGCAGGGATATTTCCATCATCTGTTCTTTGAGATTGAGACAGGACTTATATATGTATTAGCTCATGAGGAGAAGTTTACTTTACTTGTGGGACTTAGAGATAAAGGCCGATGTCAGGTGTCCCCATTTTGGAAGTGCTCTAATGATAGTGTCACATTATAGAGGAGGTACATGTACAACTGACTTCTGTTGTGACTTAACCGAGAAGCAGAATGAGACAGATTGGGTCCTGCCATCCCTTTCAATGATCAATGCTACTCAGAGGTCACAATATCTTCCCAAGGAAATTTTATATATATATATATGTGTGTGTATATATATGTATATATGTATGTATATATGTATATGTATATATAATATGTACATATGTATATGTATATGTATATGTGTGTATGTATATGTATATGTTGTATATGTATATATAGAGAGAAATAGAGAGATGAAACTATATGTAGATATATATGAAGTTATATATGTATATAAATATCTATATATTGAATATGTATAGATATGATTACACACACACACACACACACACACACATATATATATATATATATATATATATATATATATGCAGGGCTATGGTGCCTCAAACCTGGCTGTTTACAGAGCTCTCTCTTCTTGTCTTTCTTTTACTGTCCCAGGGGTTGATTCTCAGTGGGACCCTGGCTTTTTATATAATTGTTTGCAACATAACAATTCTCTTCCATGGCCTCAGGCGTGACCTAATTTCACTCTTTCTTTAATGAAAGGAGAGGTTTTCTGTGGGAAATGGTGATCCACTGCATCATCTAGGACTGCTTCTGTTCTCTCACAGATACCAGGATAGACAAACTACATACACACACACACACACACACACACACACACACACACACACACACACACACACATGACTACCTACCACCAAACATGAAATCCAAGAATCCAGTAGTTGTTCAGTTCATGAGGCTGGATATCTCAGCTGGTCCTCAGTAAATGCTGGAATCATCAACCTTAGCATAGAAATACATATTCTTTCTTCAGGTCTTAGTTTTCTTATGAAAGCTTCTGTGCTGTGAAATATTTGTTTTGAAGACATCATCATGCTTTTTCCCTCCTGATCTGTCTTCTTTTACATTGGTATTAGCCATAAGCATAGCATAGGTGAAACAAAGATATTATTCTCTCCTGCAGAATTATGGGGTAGCCATGTGTCAGGGAAAGGTGCACAGACCTGAAAAGGATCATGGGATAAACCTGCATGGGATCAGACAGGCAAAGAATATTCTGAGCAGATGTGAGGATGTCACAGAGTTCAGCACTGAAGGCAGTGCCTGACAGAGAAACAGAGTCAGGCCAGTCTGGAAATATATGTGGATAGAGAGGTGACAGCAGTTCTTGAGGGAGAAATCAGTGTGGGCATGGCGATGGACGATATCTCACTTGGAGGATCTGGTACTTGACCATGAAGGCAATGGGTTCGTTACACACTTGGGCAATGTTGTCTTCTGCTTTGTTTTAAATTATACTATGGAAATGAGATAACATATACAAAAATAAGTATCTTCTTACTTATTATCCAGATTCATTAATTATGAATGCTAACTTATTTCATTTAAATTTTTCCATTGCTTCCTTCTTACCTGTTGGATTATTTGAATTAAATCAGTCCTATCATTTAATTTGTCAGGGATTCAGGATGTATCTTTAAGAGAAAAACATGTTCTTTTTAAACATACCACAATTTCATTCCTACATCTTCAAAATGTACAATTACTTCATAATGGGTTCTGTTCTAGTTTCATTTCTGTTGTTGTCATTGAAGTGACCTGGACTAATAGTGCCATTCAGGGAGAAAGAGTTTGTTCAATTTATAATTGCAGATCCCAGTCCATTATTGCAGGAAGTCAAGGCAAGAACTTGAAGCAGCTACATCCATAGTCAAAAGCAACAATAAATGCATCCATGCTCTAAAGAAAATAAGGCAGAGAAGCAGACCGACTCAATCTCAAGAGGATGAAGCTGCTTTATTGGATCAGTGAGGAGCCCCAACCTTTCTTCAGGGTGTAGGCTGAGCACTCTTAGAGGGGCTAGGATGGACACACATGCTGGTGTCTTGCCCGGCAGTCAGGTTCTGGGTGAAGGCAGCAAAAGATATGGCCTCCATGATCAGGGCAAAAGCTGATGACTTCTGGCAATTAACTCCTGATAGCAGCAGAAGAAAAGAAACTTAGTTACTTGGGCTTTTTTTCTCTTAGATATAAGGACCTCTTGCTAGCCAGATGAGAGGCTCAGTGTTCATTAACTCTTCATGGGTCAGAAAGAAGAGAAAAGAATAAAAAAGAAAAAGAAAGAAGAAAGTAAGAAAGAATCAGGCACACATAGACATATGCATACTGGATTAAGCAGAAAAAGGCTACACTGCTACTTTGTTGTTTATTAGTTTTTAAACCTTCTCAAGATTATTGATCACACTGTGTCTTAGTCAGGGTTTCTATTCTTGCACAAAACATCATAACAAAGAAGCAAGTTGTGGGGAAAGGGTTTATTCAGATTACACTTCCACATCGATCTTCATCACCAGAGGAAGTTAGGACTGGAACTCAATCAGGTCAGGAAGCAGGAGCTGATGCAGAGGCCATGAAGGGTTGATACTTACTGGCTTGCTAATCTTGCTCTCTTATACAACCCAGGACCACCAGCCTAGGGACAGCACTACCCACAATGGGCTCTCCCACCCTTGATCACTAATTGAGAAAATGCCTTACAGCTGGATCTCATGGAGGCATTTCCTCAAGGGAGGCTCCTTTCTCTGTGATAACTCCTCCTGTGTCAAGTTGACACACAAAACCAGCCAGTATACACTATTTTCTAAGCAGTTTTACATTCAGTAAGTTCATAGTAAGTTTGAGGCAATAGTTCATGTCACAGATCAATAAGGCTTAAGGAGTTTCAGCAGAATTGTTTACATATCTTTCCATTAAGACTAGTACCTGACTATTCCTAATCTGTTTTCTAGCTCCTTAAGTTCATTATAAGTTTAAAACAATAATTTTTATGTCCTAAGTTAGCACAGATTTATCAAGAGACAAATCAGCTGCCTTATGTCTTATTATTTTGAAATCTTGTATAGATAAATTAGACCATCATTTATTTTCTTTCCTTGCACCTACAATAAATTGCCCATTCCCAGTTTATGATCTTTAGTTACCAGGTAGTGGCCTCATTCCTAACCTAGAAGGAGTGTTTTCATCGATCATAAATTTGTTCCAAGCCTGCTCTCTTTTCTTTCTAATACAATTAGCCTGTGACACATGAAGGTTTACAGAGCTCTATTTGCAGCTTTTATTCTATAGGTGGCTGAAGATTGCTTGTATCAATTTAGGAGTTCTATAAAATCATTATCAGGAATTATGAAATCATCAATTCATCTATACAACATAACTACATGAAAGTACATCTTCATATTGATTCTGCAGGAAATCTGCCTCACTGATCCAATAAAGCAGCTCTAGCCTGTTGAAATTGGGACTGTCTGGTTCTTTGTCTTTTCTGGTTAGGTAAATACCCAGAAAACCATTAAACTATGTAATAGTGGCAGGAAAGGCATATCAGTAGTGAGAAGCAATCCTGGGATGAAGTCTCCTAGGACTCTGCATCTCAGAACATATCTATAGATGCCATTCAAAATGGTGGGCCATCTCCTGAAAACTTACTCTTGCTTACCATCACCTTTCTGAGATGGCTACACACACACACACACACACACACACACACACACAGACACACACAGACACAGACACACACAGAGACACACACAGACACACACACAGACACACACACACACACACACACAGAGAGAGAGAGAGAGAGAGAGAGAGAGAGAGAGAGAGAGAGAAGTTCTCTCTTTCCAGTTTACCAGGAAGTTAAAGATATTTTTGTGGTTTGAGTGGGAATAGCTGAGTTGTTTTCCATACCCAGACATATTGTATCTGCAGGTGAAGCAGAACAATCAGGCTGAGGCTAATTGTTTCTTCATGACTTGGGCTATTGCCCAGTACAACCTGACTTAAGACATGCTGTCTGCTCACTCCTGTTCTCATCTAGTTTTACCATTTCTTACACTGTCTAGGGAATGGTGCCTCCCACAATGGGCTGAGTCTCCCTATATAAACTAACAGTCAAGACAGTCCTTCACAGACATGCCCACAAGCCATACTGATCAAAATAAATCCTCAGCTGAAGCTCTCTTTCCAGGTAATTCTATGATGTGGAAAGTTGGTATTTAATTTACCACCTCAATATTTAATAATCAGCTGGGTTTTTAATTTTGCCACATGGATCAGTAGTTTCATTTGGCAGTGGTGTCAAACAATGACATTAAACATTCCTTTAGCTGATAGGTCATTTAGTTCAAGGGAAATCAGTTATATACCTCAACCTTGTGCATGCCTATATGTTCTTAAAGAGACCATGTGATGGACTGGAGGAAGAACATGAGATAGATGAGAAGTTATCTAGCCATATCTTGCTTTAAGTTGGAAGCTGACTGTGGGACCGGTTTGAAGCTGATTTGGGATGGATACAAGGAGGAGATGGACACTAGAAAATGAGTGGATAAAGGAGTCTTCATCTCTTCAGAAAGATCATGCCATATAGCCCAGACTCATGAGCCTCTTCTAGCTACCTCTTCCCAAGAGCTGGGGCTACAAGTATGCACCACCATGTTCTGCAAAACAGTACTGTATCAAAGGAAAGTTGAGAACAGCAAAACTAAAGGAAGTTTACCTGATAAAAATAAAGTTTCTAAAACTGGGTAGCAATCCCAAAAAGACAATGATTCCAAAGGTCCTGTGCTACCACAACTACAAGATGTGTTTATGGTCAGACAGATATTCCTTTATCATTCTAGTATAGTTTACCATGTATGGTGGTTGCTGAGGGTCATGACTTGTCAGCCAAGCATGGAGATTATTTCATTTTAGCAATTGTGATAGCCATGTGTTTATTTATACAAAGACTGAAAGAAAACCCACAGAAATACAATCTCAAAGTGACTCACATGAAAGACATGCTCATACATGTTGATGTATATCCAATTTAGAACCAACATGGCTAACATGGTGCTTATTCATGCTGGGACATTCTGCCTTCTGTGTCACTGGCACAAAAATCACTTCTTACTAGTTCAGTGAGGCACCAGAGACAAGTGTACCGCAACTCCTTCCCTTAAGGTTGTGGGGATTTGGGGCTTTTTGTTTGTCTTGTTTTCAGCACTAGGGATCAAACCCAGGACTTTCTACATGTTAGGCAAGAGCTCTATTCTACCTTATAAGAGTGACATCTCTAGCCCTATCTGAGGTCATGTCATGCAATTTGCTTATATCTGTTCTAGTAGAACTTAGATACCGACCTGCAGGGAAAATGGCATATGTTATCTAGTGCTATGCTAAGATTCTGGGGGTGCTATTGCTAAAGGAAAGAAAGCAGGAAAAGAAGGAAGAGAGGGAGGGGAAATTGTGGGGAATGGATGAATACTTGAATGAATTTATTTTATTAATATGCTCACACCCATGTCAAGGACCACAGTGCCTTTGGCCCATGAGTCAGGTCATATGAATTGCAAGGACTTACCCTTCTCCCAGTACTGATATTAACTAAAACCAGGATGCAGCTTCCTGGATTGGGATGTTGACACTGTATGCAAGGTTGCTTGAAGGAGTCAGGTGGGGAAGGGTAATTTTCTGGGAAAGGCACTGGAAGAAAATGCTGCCATGAGGTTTAGAGGAGGCATAAGCCTTCTTCTGGCTTCCTGCTGCTGTGCTTTACCCTAAGATTTATTAAGGAGCAAAAACAGTTCCGCTGAGAAGGCCGCCCTGAGAAACGGGCAGCTAGGCAGATCTGATCGCATTAGCAAGCAAGAAAACAGCCACAGGGAATGACTAATCTGAAGCCACAATACATATTTGTGTAGCTTTCCTCCAGATCTGCAGGGCACCTTCTAGGTGCTTATCCATGAAGCTTCATGGGGAACAGCTCCTTAGTCTGAGTACTTGTTTGCAAAGACTTCCACGTGTTTATGAACATAATAAATGACTCTTGTGACAGGGAAATGATCCTACAGCTCTTCTGAGAAGTAAGAAGGCAGAGCTGTGCACTCAGGTTTCCCTCAGCGATCCATCATTGTCAAGGCTTCTGCAGAGGCCCTGTCCTACTCCACAGCTGTGGCTGCAAGTCACTCCTCAATCTGTCATGGAATAGAGCAGCAGGCCCCTTAGAGACAATGATGATTCAACATTTGTGTTTTCCAACTATCCTGATGGTGAACCCCCTTTCCCGGTGTATTATTAGGATGTGGGACCTTTGGAAACTGAGCAGGTTGCAAGCATGGAAGCCTCACAAATAGAATTAGAGTCCTTAATGGGGAATCACCAAGAACTTTCTGCTGTGTGGTGACAGAAAAAGAGGTTTATGACCAGACGAGAACCCTCATCATGACTCAGCAATACCCTGACCTCACGCTTCCTGGCCAAGAACTGTGAAGAATGGACTCCTGTTGTTTTAATTGGGTCCATCTACAGTATGTTGTCATATCAGACTAACCACTGAGGCATCTGATCCAGCCATGTGGATCTGTATGAAGATGAGGGCTTGTAGGCAGCTAGCAAATCAGAATACGACTTTTTCCTGAGTACCTACTATGTGCTAGCTGCTCCCCACATGTCCTTTACTAAAGTCTCCTACATACTTTCTGTAGCTTATTGGAGACATTAATGTGTGCATTTGCTCACTGGATGTCATACTGCCCAATTCCCTAAGCTAGCATCGGTTGAGATCTGACCAAACCCCCAAGTGCAGCCCACTGCACCGGTCATGAAGGCCCAGGTGATGCTGTTATGGCAGACGACACAGAGTGGCAATGATCATTTGTGGCATGCGTTCCACGTTTGCCAAGGATTCTTTAAGACTCTTTTCTTTCCATGGACTTCACACATTGGATATGTGCAATAAAGAGAAGACTACCGTACAAGCCAAGAGGTGAAGTCAGGGCAAGTCTCACTGCCCTTATGTACTTATAGTCCAGAAGCATATGCCTCAGAGCAATCAGCCAATCCTGACTCTCTGTCACATTCAACCTCAAGGAAGAGAGGACTGCCCTACAGCATGGCTAAAAGACCCACAGGAAAGATCTCACAGACATCACATGGCCACTATGATGTCCTATCATTCATTGCCTCTGTGGCTACCAGAGGAGGGCAGAGTGGCCACTGCACTATAGACTCCCACCTCTCCGCCAGTCACTCTTGCTGCTTTCCTATGCTATGTTCAACTGACTGTCTCTAAACAACAAAATTTTAACTTTCCTTGTAAATCAAGTGCAAATACGTGCCAGCAAATATTTACAGTCTCCAGACATAAAAAAATGAAATAAAGAGAGAACTGAAGGAGTAGACATTTGTGTTTCCCCACACCCCATTTCTATTTTGTTCTATTTATCTTTAGGGACAGAGACTTGTCATGAATGCCAAGGCAGCTACTACACAGCCCGGGCTGGCTTTGAGTTGTCTTCCTCCTGCTTCAGCATCCTGGTTATGGGTACGCACCATCATTCTGGACTCCCCACACTCTATGCTGATGTTTATTTACTGTAAACTATTCGGGAAAGATAACCCTCTCCTCCAAAGTGACTGCAAAGGCTTTACGTTACTTTGATTTAAAGTAATTTAGAGAAGTAAAAGAATTTTTTCCCAATTAGCCTTTTGTAGTGTGTGTGTGTGTGTGTGTGTGTCTGTGTGTGTGTGTGTACATGCATGTGTGCATGTGTGCATGCATGTGTGTGTGTGTGTGTGTGTGTGTGTCTTGGAAATATTAAACACACAGACCGTGATTACTTTAAAAGTGCATATGCTTTGACACGTACTTTTAGTTCATTCCCTTTAACTGTAACAAAAATACCCAAACACCAGAGAATTTACAAAAGAGTTTATTTGGATTACCATGTGGGGTGCTGGGGATTCTAAGTACATAGTTATAATATCTGTCTGACGTCTAGTCAGGACCTCATGCTGTATCCCACCATCGTGCATGACATCATATGGAAAGGCAGAGCAAGCACAGAACTAGGGTCTTCTACTTTTTACCAAACCCTTCATGCCATCCCGGGAGTCCATTCTCGTGTCTTTATTTCATCTCATTTGGCTCCAAAAACTCCACCCTGAAATACTATTAGCATGAATTTGGGCATAAATCTCTGACACGTGAATTTGGAGCACAGATTCAAGTCATAGCCCACACCCCTGAAATAATAGGGTATATATATATATATATCTTTGTGACTGCCTCAATAAAAGAACGTGATGGAAATAGCAATGTGTGACTCTGAGCGGGTATAGACCGTGCTATAGAATTCCGGCATGCTCCTTTATGAGCTGCTCTCAAGGCAAGTTCCATACTGTCCCAGTGTTAAGTACTCCACTTCTCTTTACCGTTATTAATCTCCTTAACAACTAAAACCTTCTTGCTCTCCATGTTACGGGCTCATTTTATGGCCAAATCCAATATTTTTTTTCATCTTCCTGCTCTGCCTTTAACTCCCAAGACTCACTGAAAAACCTGGAGGAAAGAAGCCAAAAATAATGCCACAGGCCAAATGCTATGCTACTTTAACATTTTCTCCACCAAATAAACTAGCCCCTTGCTTTTGGAGTCAGTCTCAATCAAAATTTAAAGACACTAGCAAAACCTATAAAAATCTTTACCCAGAATATATCGTGAAAGGCTGCTAGCGCAGTTACCAATGCAGTTGTTCCCGTGTAAAGTCTTATGAGTCTTGCCCTACTGCTTACCTCTTCATTGCATTCTAGTCTTAGAAATTCCACCCTCCTCCCAAAATGCCCATGTAGTTCTGCCTATAGCATACCAGCATTCTAGGCCATGAAACCAACTCTTCAACAAGCTCTCAATTAAACCGGCACCCATGTGACAGTTCACAACAATCTGATTCTTCAGTTCCAGGGGACTCAACACCCTCTTTTGGTCTCTTCATGCACAAGGCTTGCCCTTGGTACACAGATTTCCATGCAGACAACTTACCTATAGGCAATACAAAGAAAACAAAGTACCAAACCAACCTAAGGGGGATAAGTCCATTTGACTCATGGATCCAGAGAATTTCATTGTACATCTGCTCGACTGGTCCTACGCACATGGTCAGGTCAGGATTTCATGGAGAAGAGAACATGTGGCAGACAAAAATCAGAGTGCAAGGAACCAGGAGCCAGATATCAATTTCAAAGGCCGGCTCTTATTAACCCATTTCTTCCAGCTAGATAGCACTTTCTGAAGATCACGTAGACTCCTAGAATACCACCGAATAGCTAAAGAACAAGGGTTCTAAGCCTGAGCCTCTGGGGCCATTTAAGAGTGACACTGTAGAACATTGTTGTGAGGATTGGAGACAAACCTTAATCTGTACCAGAGATCTGAAGCAAGAACCATCTTGCAGAGCTCAATGAGTAGGTAGAGTTCTGGCAAGGCATGCTAAGGTAAGTCTTCCTTTACATTTCTGCGGTACTGAATGAATGCCCAATTACGTATTCCTCACTTAGCTTCAATAATTATCAGTTCGTGAGGGTATTGTTACGACTAAAGGGCTTCCTGATTGTCCCACCTCAAATTATCTTGAAGCAAGTCTCCTATTCCCAACGTGTCATTTCATCTATAAATACTTTAAACATCCCAGTATTTATCTAAAGTGTGTGTGTGTGTGTGTGTGTGTGTGTGTGTGTGTGTGTGTGTGTGCATGCTTGTGGCATGTGTGTGTAGAGAGTACATTTCTGGGTATGCGTGTGTGTACAGAAGTCATAGATCAATGTCATGTGTCTTTCTAAATGTCTCTTCACGTTATTTCTAGGACCCAGACAAGAGAACTTAAAGGTCAAAGATGTAGAAATGAAAGTTTTAATAAAGAAAGAAACATAGGTTTTGGCCTCAAGCAGACCAGAATTCTGTGTCAAAGGGGGCAGTATTAGCTAGAATATGTGACTTTAGGGGACTTGCCTTTTTATACTCCAAGACATTACTATGGGAAGTAAATGGAATGGTGCCTGCAAATGCTGGCCCAAGGCCCAGCACATTGAGACCTTGATTCCAGTTTGAGTAACCAAAGTGGGCAGAGAGCGCCATTGCTGAGCCCCACAGCAGCAATTAACAAGTGTCCTTCAAGTGTTGACAGGGCTTCCAAGTCTGCTCAGAAAGTAGGAGATGGTGCCAGCTTCTCAAAAATCAAGTTGAAAATACTTCAGCTGGAGTATCCTTGACAACAGTTCAAGGGCAGAATATGAAGAATATAGTAATATTAAACTTTTAGGTTCTCTGTCTCTCTATCTCTATTTCTGTGTCTCTGTCTCTGTCTTTGTGTCTCTGTCTCTCTGTTTCTGTCTCTGTCTCTGTCTCTGTCTCTGTCTCTCTCTCTCTCTCTCTCTGTGTGTGTGTGTGTGTGTGTGTGTGTGTGTGTGTGTGTGTTTAGCTTGTATACAATTAAGAACTTCTTTTATGTGTGGAATCAAACCCCTTTACAGAAATGCAATAAAAGCTGACAAAAATCTACACAAATGTTACAATGGAAACTGACACAAATCTTTTATTTAGAAAATTATGTTAGTACTGTCTGTGGCTTGCTGGTAAACTAGGGCTATGCTAACTAATAATTTTCTGGAGAAATTTTTATGTAACACTTGCAAGGTAATGAGTTATAATCCTTCGGGCTGTCTTTGTCTTCTTGTCCTTCCTTTTAAAGTATAAATTACTTATAAAGAATAATGTTTCATTGAGACATTTCATCTGACAAGTTCATTTAGATCCAATCACGGGAGCATCCATGAGGGGCTATTAACAGGAGCATGGGCAACTTACCAGTAACTACACCACTGGAGAAAATGTCTCTCCATCCCCAGTAATCAATAATGGCCCACAGTTCCTCAGGTACAGGGTTAGAACCTCGTGCTTCTTTACTCAGTGATGAAGTATCAGCGAATCTATCCTTGCCCTGATCTCCTGCAGGTAATAGAATATAAATATAATATAAATACCATGACTATACCATGCTTACATTTTTTCTGCCTCCTCATCTGAGATGGTTCCTGAGCCTGGGAGAGGCTGATATAAATGCTAAGTTTAGGGCTAAGCCCTAATGACTTTCCAATGGATCATTTTTATATGGTACTTGCAAATAGAGTTATCATCTACTGTATTTTTTCAATTTTCATTGTTCTTCCTTATTGTGAGCATATTATGCATAATACTGTATTTTATTCCACATATATTATGTGTTGATCCCAATGAGTGTTTATTTCCCGTTATGAGTCTCTGTAGTACCTCTCTCTCTCTCTCTCTCTTTCTTTGCTTGTTTTCATGGCTTCTCTATATATCTTTATTACTGGTTGATTCTCTACAACCTCTCTCTTCTCCACCTCTGCTTAAAAATTTTCACACCTAGCATTTCCTTTTCCATTTTCATATCAGCTGCATTTTACTGTGTTTATCCATGCACTGAGGCCTCTTCCTTCCTTCCTTCCTTCCTCCCTTCCTTCCTTCCTTCCTTTCTTTCTTTCTTGGGTACTTTTATTTACATTTCAAATGTTGTCCCCATTAGGACACTGGTTTAAACTCACTGATTAATGAATTTCCCCATCCATAAATCCATTCTGTCTAGGGGTCTCTCATCTCCCTAAAAATATTTTATTTAAAATTTGTATATTTTCTTCTATTAGAGATTATGGTTTAGTAAATTAGAGGTTCAAGTTCTCTTCAACCATGTGTAATTGGCCATTTCCCAATTTATTTGTTTTCCCATCTCCCACCCTGACATTCCCCTCACTGGGGGATCCAGCCTTGGCAGGACTAAGGGCTTCTCCTCCCACTGATGCTCAACAAGGCCATCCTCTGCTATATATGCATCTGGAGCCATGAGTCTGTTCATGTGACCTAGTACCCTTTGGGGGGGTTTAGTCCTGTAATGTTTCAAGAGGGCTCAATTCAAATTGGTCCATTGCTGGTTTTTTTGTTTTTGTTTTGTTGTTTGCTTGTTTTTTTGTTAATGCCCTTTCAGCTCCCTTAAAATCATGTTTTCTAACTCATTTCCAATAGGGTATGACCCCAGATATCCTCAGTTTTTTTGGTATTTATCTTCCTCTTCCTCATTAGCATTCACCTCTGTATTTGTACATGCTTGCAATGGTTTACTTTCCTGGTTTCTGCTCTACAGGAGACAGCTTACATCTGAAGGCTCTCAAATGAAGAGAATGTCATTGCATGCTAAGTTATCCCTTATTGACATTTCCAGTTCATCCATTTAGCTACAAAGTTCAATTTTTATTACAGCTGAAGAGGTTTGCTGGCTGTATGTTTATGGGCTGGATCCCCAGGTGGGGCTGGCTCTGAATGACTGTTCCTTCAGTCTCTGCTCCAAACTTTGTCTCCATATCTCCTCCTATGAATATTTTTAAGAAGGATTGAAGCATCTGCACTTTGGTCATCCTTCTTGAGCTTCATGAGGTCTGTGGATTGTATCTTGGATAACTTGAGCTTTTGGGCTAATATCCACTTATCAGTGAGTGCATACCATGTGTGTTTTTTTTGTGATTGGGTTACCTCACTCAGGATGATATTTTCCAGTGCCATCCATTTGCCTATGAATTCCATATGTGTACATGTGAATGTTGGAATCCAGGATCTGCAGATGAGAAAGAACATGGAGTTTGTCTTCCTGAGCCTAACTAAGATACTAAAGTAGTATGTTTTCTAGTTATATCAGTTTTCTTATATCCCATGATTCTACTTCTTTTTTAAAGAACATGCCATTACACACACACACACACACACACACACACACACACACATTTTTCCTTTAGGCATCTTCAAGTTGGACACATGAGTATTTTTTAGATCACGGTGTGCTTAAACCTATTTGAGTTTGCTGCCAAACGTAAAAGAAGGAGTTAGAGAGAAACTAGAGATTGGCAGTCTAGGACCAGGGTTTCCTACAGTGATGGGAGACTATGGTACCACCATCTTTGTGAAAATGCAGATGGTCCTGCATCTTACGTTACACAAAGGGCTTAGACTTTATCTCTAGTTTGGCTTTGACAGGGTCTTTCTCTACAGGCCATAAATGTGCCAGCTATGAGCCAAGTCGCTCATACCTCAGTCATACATCAAAAAGTTCTTCCTCTCCAGCACTGTGCTAAGGAAGAAGTGAATGAATGTGTGACTGGATTTTTGCTTCTTTATTTCTACCCAGTATAGAATAATTCCTCTTCTACAGGGTCTTCCAGAAGAAACACCTGCTACATCATATTCTCTGTAGTAAATGTCTCCTCCTTTCCTTCCAGCTATTTCTATTTAGTTCTGGGTCTTCCCACTGGGGAAGTCAACTGGACATCTCCCTTTATAACCTTTTTCATTCTCGTTGATTTAGCTATCATTGAACCATTTTTATTTCTTCCTAAACTATTCAGACTTAATTACATGTTTTTCTTCTGCCTTTGGCTCAAGAGTGCTAATTATGTAGTATTTAGTCTGTCTCAAGTTTATTATTAGACTTTTCATTGTCCTTCCATTTGCTAAATTGTCGCGAATTTATATTTTTAGGGTTCTTTCTTTTCATGGTGCCATTGTTTGAAGAAGCCAAAGAAAGCCTATTTAAAAGTAGGCCTGACTCAACATTTTCAATCCCAGGTATAAAATTCTGCGTACCAAACCGAGGTTTGTTAATTGTGTTGTTGTTCAGCTTGTGAGAATCACTTTAATAAGGTTGGCAAGATTCTAGAATTTTCTCTTACCACAAGTGGTTTATAAAGCCATGGGTCGTGGGATTTTACCATATTGTAGCTCTCACCTTCAGTGTGGCTTCCTATGTCATCAAGGGAGAACCACTTGCAACTTCTGGCCTTTCCCTCCCCTCCCCTCCCCTCTACAGCTCACAGCTTCTTAGAAGCTGCACCACAAAGCTCTTAGGTCTTGGTTGCAGTTACTGGTGTTCCTCTTTGGCTCATTTGATCATTCAGTCAGTCAACAGACGCCTGCTGAAGGCCGTCCTCTAGATACCAAGGACAAAACTGTTACATCATATTCTTCGTAGTTAATGCCCTGACCTTTCCTTCCAGATCTTTCTGTTTGGTCCTGTGTCTTCCTACTGGGAAAAGTCAAACTATTTGTTGTAAGAGAAAGCCCTAGAATCTTGCCAACTTCACTAAAGTGATGCTCACAGGCCGAACGACAACAGAATTAACCGACCTCAGTTTGGTACATGGAGTGAATAATATCCCTACTCTTCCGGAGTCTACACAACAGTGGCAGGAAACGTGCTCTGGATAAAAACAGATGCTGTACAGTGAAAGGTACAGCGTTCTTATTTTCCTAGTCTGAGTTTTCAGAGCTTCTCACCATGCTTTCCCTTGAGACCCATCATCCTTCCATTATAAGCAGTTCGGCCCCTTGTTGCTGGACTTGGCTATGTAATTCCCTTCAACCTATGGAATATTGAAGAGCGCAAGATGTTTTTCTGGCATTGCCATGAAAATATGCCCCAGCAGTCCATCCCAGAATAATAAAACACCCACAAGATGCAACACACAGTCTAGAAATGAGTCCAGCAGAGCCAAAGTCAGAGCAGAGTTCACTCAGCAGAGCCCAGGCTGGCCTAAAAGCAGGACTAAAGGTAATAAGAATAAAGGCTAGAGATTTTGAGGTGTGATTTGTTACAAAGCCTTTATTCAGGGATTGCTAAGTGGTGAAGTGGTGTTTGGTGCTAAAATAAAAAGAGAATTGTAGAGGACAGTGAGAGATGTAGGTTCATAGGGACAATATAAGAGAAGAAATTTCTAGCACTCACTGGTTAAAGCAGTTACCATGTCAAGTTCTGTGCAGCTAATTTGTTTTCAGTACACTACATGAGCTAAGGAGTTGCTAACAGCATTCCTAAGGAAATGGAGTCACAGAGAGAGTTTTGTGTTTAGTTTTTTTTCAGCCAAGTATATTATTAAAGGAAAGCTTGGGGCTTGTCTTACTCTTTTTTCCTGTTGCTAAAGTGATAAATAAAATACTCTAGCTAAAGCAACTTAAGGGAGAATGGGTTCGTTTTGGTTTACAGTTCCGGGGGCCATATCGTCCATCCTGGCAGAAACAGGAAGCTGACTGGTCCAAGCGCATCCCCACTCAGGAAGAGGAGAGTGAGCAGAAAGTAGAGCCAGGCTCTAAAGCCTCTAAACCCACCCCCAGTGAAACACTTCCTCCATCAAGTCTCCACTTCCTAGACATTCTAGAACTTTCCTAAACAGTGCCATCAGCCGGCAGCCACGTGTTCAAACACATGGGCCCATGGGTGACGTGTCTCATTCAAACCACAGCAGAACTCTATTCTCCTAGGGAGACAGATCCCACATGCTAGAGGGCACTCTCCCTAATTAGTACTGCATATATATATATATATATATATGTATATATGTATGTATGTGTGTATGTATATATATATGTATGTATATGTGTGTGTGTAAGGATATGCATACACAACACATATTCCTAAGTATACATATGCATACACAATACATATTCCTAAGTATACATATGCATATACACAAATATATCCCTAAGTATAACCCCTCTGTATAGTGCTACTTATATGTACGTTTTCAGGGATGACCATTTGGCACTGGACAACCAACTGGCGTGCCCTTGCCAGGGGAAGACCATCTCCCACTCCCTGCTTTCCTCCTGGCCTGTAGTTTTTGGGTAGAGTTGAGTTCCCATGGTTTTCCCCTGTCCACTTTGGCATGCCCACTGGTGTCATTCTTGCTCAGCTCACATTTGGCTGCAATGTTGGTGAGACTTTGTGAGTGTAGTTGCTGATATTGTTAGAGACACAGTCTCACAGCAACCTCCCTGACCCACGGGCTCTTACACTCTTTCTGCCCCATCTTCCCTGAACCTTAGATACAGGAGTGTGTTTTTTAGATGAATCCATTGGAACTGGACTCCACAGCATGGGATTTTGACTGGTTGTGGTTTTCTGTGATAGTCTCCATCTGTTTCAAAGAGAATTTTCCTAGATAAAGACTGAAAATTATACTTACATGTGAGCGTAAGAACCAAAGTCTAGAAACTGTTGTTGTGGACTATATATTTCATTCTCTGTTAATTGTGGTCAATAGGTTTGCTTAGTATTGTTGTCTTGGCTGACATCTATGGTCTCTCAGAGTTTGTAGAATTATCTGCACCAGCTCTTCTGGCTTCCAGAGTCTCTGTTGAGAAGTCAGGTGTTATTCTAATAGGCCTGTCTCCATGTTACCTAGTCATTTTCCCTTAAGCTTTTAATATTCCTCCTTTGTTCTATATGTTTAGTTATTTGAATATCATGTGCTGTCTTAGTTAGGGTTTTACTGCTGTGAACAGACACCATGACCAAGGCAATTCTCTCTCTCTCTCTCTCTCTCTCTCTCTCTCTCTCTCTCTCTCTCTCTCTCTCTCTTTTAGTTTATGAAGAGCAGAAAGATTTATTTTGTGTCATGGCTCTGGAGCTCAGTGGCATAGCAACAGCAGCTGTCAAGAGCACCAGAACATGGTAAAAAGTGAAAGACAAGTAAGGCAACTCTTTTAAGGACAACATTTAATTGAGGCTGGCTTATGGGTTCAGAGGTTCAGTCCATTATCATCAAGGCCAGATCACAGCAGTATCCAGGCAGGCATGGTGCAGGAGGAGCTGAAAGTTCTACTTCTTCATCTGAAGGCTGCTAGGACAAGACTGACTTTCGGGCAGCTAGGACTAGAGTCTTAAAGCCCACACTCCCAGTGACACACTTCCTCCACACCTCCCTGGTCCAAGCATATATAAATCATCTCATGGGCTGTGGGTAATTTCTTTTCTAGTCCAGTCTATTTTGTGTATTGTATGTTTCTAATACTTTGATAGGCATCTCCTTTTTTAGGTAGAGGAAATTTTCTTTTATGATTTTGTTAAAAAAATATTTTCTGTGTCTTTTACCTGGGTCTCTTTTTCTCCTTTATTTCTGTTATTTGGATATTTGGTTATAGTGTTCAGATTTCCTGGATGTTTTGTGCCTGGATTTTTTTTTTTTTGGTAAGATTTAAAATTTCCTTGGTCTGAGATGTCCATCTCTTCTACCTTGTCTTCGCTGTCTGAGTTGTTCTCTTCCATGTCTTGCAACCTGTTGGCGAGGCTTATCCCTTAGATTTTGTTTGCCTTCCTACAATTTTCATTTCCAGTTTTATTTCAGTTTGGATTTTCACTAATAATTCAGTTTCCTTGTTAAATTCTTCTGTCATGTCTTGGATCATTTTCATTATTTCATTCAATGTTCTGTGTTCTCACGGACTTCACCAAAGAATCATATCATCTTTGTTCAGATCATCTGTAAGGTGCTTGAACATATATACATGGTTGTTATTTTAATGTTGTCATTGCCTTGGGCCTCACCTACATCACATTTCTCAGGGCCTACTGTAGCAGGGTTACTAGGTTCTGATGGAAGCATATTGTTCTTGGTTGTTAATGTTGTGCTGATGTCTTAGGCATCTTGAGTTACGATGGTTGAGATGATTCTAGGTCTTTTCTTTGTTGGTTAGGTGTTCTATTCTTTGATTACTGCAGATATCTCTGGATCTTAGGAAAGTGTTGTAGTTGAAGGTTACCTGCTAGGAGGTATGTCTGCAGATTAGTGAGTGGCAGATGGGAATAGAAATGAGGTAGGAGACAAGGAGAAGAGGATATGGGAGAAAGCTAGTAGAATCAGGCCCACACAAAGAGGCAGGACTCCCAGGAAGTTGGAGATGTAAGGCTCCTGCAAGTAGGCTGTAGTAATACAATGAATATGTCTAGAGAGAAAAGAATAAAAGATCTAAAGGGACCTGGGTCTGCACCAAGTAGTGGAATCTCCCATGAGTGAAAATGTAGGAGGAGGAGAACCTGTGAGTGGGCAGATAAAGGGCTGGGTCAGGGAATAGGGCTGGAAAGATTGTCGTGGAGGATAAGGAAGGACATGAAAATCTCCTACCTGAATCCCCTCCTAGTGTGGCCCCTGGGTTCTCTTGTAGAAAGTGTTTCTAGGTGTCAGCATCTGACATATAAGAATGGAAATGGGGTAGAAGGGATTATTGAGATGGTCTTCAGGAAGGAGCTTAGCTGAGTTCAGTTTTTTTTTTTTTTTTTTACTAGAGTTCAATATATTCACATGGTTGCCTAGAGTTTTTTTTCTTCAATATATTCACATGGTTGGTTGTTAGTTATGCGGCTGAACTTAATCCCTAGTCCCATCTTCTCCATGGAGGTAAGGTAGCTGAAAGTACAATCCTCCCTATTCTGAAGGACCCAGGGCTCAGTGGACAATTTTATTAGTAAGGCAGACATGCCTCTATCATGAATTCCAAGGCCCTTTTAAAGCTCTGGGCTGGGAACGTGGAAATGAAAATGCAGCAATAAAAGTTCCCTGAACAGATTGAACGGCAGAATAGATGCAGTGAAAAGAAACCCTAAGGAGATCACCCAGAATACATAGGGAAAGATAATGAAGTGTAAAAGAAGAGAGAGTTGAAGATTGCTAAGAATGTCCCCTGACCAGAGGCATCTAGAGAAGGAAATCCTGATGACTTCATGGCCGTGAATGTTTGGAGATAATGGGGAAACTATAGACTTCTCACTTCTAGAAGCCTAACTTGAATCAAACTGGAACACACACACACACACACACACACACACACACACACTTCACATTTGAGTTAACATAAACATTTTTAGTAAAAATGAACATCTTCAAATTGTCCAAAGAGGGAAACAAGTGTAGGTTACACACAAGGAACCAAGGGCAAAGAGACAGTAGACTGGTAGCCAGCAAAGGACTAAAACAGTCAACTTAAAGACTGGAACAAGAAAGAAATTGATTGACACTATTAGAAGAAGGTGGCAATATAAGCCCAAAGGGGAAATTCTAAAAAGAAATTGGCTGGCATTGTCACCAGCCAGACTCGTGGGTTGCAGAGCAGACACAGCTTTCAATCAGAGCTCCAAGGGTTTCATGGGGATTTCCTCAGCTTTATGTCACCATAAATTGGTACTTGAGGAAGACTGAAAGATAATAATGGCTAGTTCATATTCTTAACGGATACGACCTAGCATCAACCAGGAAGAGAGTTTCTGTAAGGGATTGCCTAGACTAGATTAGTCTGTGGGGGATTGTATTGATTGTCATAATTGATGTTAAAAGACACAGCTTGGAAGTGAGTGGTACTATCCCCTGGGTTTGAGCCCTAGATTCTATAAGAGCAGAGAAGAAAAGAAAGGGAGGGAAGGAGAGAGGGGTGGTGGAGGAAAGGAAGGAGGGAGAAAATAGGAACTGAGCACTAAGCATGCACTCATTTATACTGTATTCAACTGTTGTTGAGAGCATGTTTCTAAAATAGGGTTTATTCAGTAAACAGTGGTCAGACAAACAAGTGTATAAATGACACAGCTCTAAACAGGATCAAGACCTAAATAAAAATGGGTAAAAGCTCAGAGGAAAACGTTGCCACTTAGGCATCATGGTGAGGATGTGGCAGATATGAGACATCCCTGGCTCCAAGTTTATAGAGTTGTGTTAGCATCCCTAAATGAACATCAAGAATGAAGGGAGAGAAAGAGAATGTGGGCATAAACCAACTGGCAACAGAGATCAAAGTATGAGTCACAGGAAGGTTTTACTGTTGAGCCCACTAGGTTGTACCAGAAGCCGAGGAAGCCACATCTACCTTGTCAGAGCCCACAACTACACTGTTTCAAGTTCTTGCTTTGATTTCCACACAACGATGAACTATAACCTGGAATCATGAGCTAAAAATATCCTTTTCCCCCTGTCTTAGTCAGGGTTTCTATTCTTGCACAAAATCATGATCAAGAAGCAAGTTAGGGAGTAAAGGGTCTATTTCTCTAACACTTCCACATTGCTGTTTATCACCAAAGGAAGTCAGGACAGGACCTCATACAGAACAGGAACCTGGAGATAGGAGCTGATGCAGAGGCCATGGAGGGGTGCTGCTTACTGGATTGCTTCCCCTGGCTTGCTTAGCTTGCTTTCATATGGAACCCAAGACTACCAGCCCAGGGATGGCACCACCCACAATGGGCTGGGCCCTCCCCCTTTGATCACTAATTGAGAAAATGCCTTACAGCTGAATCTCATGGAGGCATTTCCTCAAGGGAGGCTCCTTTCTCCATGATAACTCCAGCTTGTGTCAAGTTGACACACAAAACCAGCCGGTACATCCCCTAAGTTGCTTTTTGTCAGGATATTTTATCACAGTAGCAGAAACCAAACCAGGATGAAGATTGCGTTGACATTATTGCTACTGTTTGCTTCTCATAAATGTAAAACGAAACCCATGGAACCCACACAAGAGTTCATTTTAATAACTAGTTTTCAGCAGACTGAAATAGTTCGTAGTTTCTAACAGAGTGGTACATCTATGGACAAAATTTTTAAGTCTTTCTAACAGAGTGGTACATCTATGGACAAAATTTTTAAGTCTCAAAATATACCCAGAGAAAACTTTTGCCACAGTGACTAAAGGGTTAAAGCTCCGTGGTCCTTGACTTTGGGCACCTTGGGTCCCAGTACCAGAACACTCAGGCAAGCCTTTAAACTGTGGGAGAGGTCTGCATGCTGATTAATTTCTGATGGTTGGCTGAACGTCTGTTTAATCTTTGGTTGAGGCTTTTGCACTCTGGGCAGACGGGGGAGAGCATGAAATGATGCTCTCAGCACTTTGCCCTCACACTCTTTGCAGGCTGCAGAAAACCAGGATAGACAAGGCAAGTGTAGGCATGAATGTATTAACCTCGTTTCCTTGGGAACCACAGAGTCGAAGGGAGCATGTCAGTCACATCCAGCAGCCTGCTCTGTGTAAGGCAATTAGTTCCAGGATTTGTCAGACGACAGTTCTATTTTTGAGCCCTTTCTAATCAATTAGAAGAAGAATACCTGACATGCAGAGATTTCTCAGCAGTCTGTGCCACAGTGTAGTTTAGAAGCAACACGAAGGGGAGCTCACACTGCCTCCTACAAAGATCGTTCTAATTTGTTCCCTCAGAAGAACATCTTGATGGATTGGCTCAGAGTTGAATACAAGCAAGGGAGCGAGGCTGCTTAGCTCACTCTCTTCTGATGGAAACAGATTCTAAGGTGGCACACATAGTTCTCCCAGGAGCTCACCCTGGAAATTAGCAGCAGTGCAGATCATTAAGTTGTTTTTGTGTGGAATCATATGGATTTGAGGGAAGGTAGAACAAGAATAATACATCATGTGCATCACTGATAATACACCAGGCTGTGTGACACACGTGGATATATGCATGTACTATGTCATCGGCTCTGCCCACAAGGCTGAGGACAGAGTAGAGTGGCCTCTGAGAATGGTGTGGCAAAATGATGTGTATAGGTGCTGTGGAGATGGCTCAGTGGGTAAAGTGCCTACTGTACAACCATGATGACTTAAGTTCATGCCCCTAACACCCAAGTAAAAAGCCAGGTGTGACAGTATGTACCAGCTATCCTACTCTCAGGGAGGCAGAGAAAGGATTCTCTGAAGCTTGCTGGCCATCCAGTCTAGTTAAATTGATTGAGTGAGAGATCCTATCTCAATAAAACAAGATAAGCGTGACTGAAGAAGACAGCATCTATGTGAACACGCACCACATACTCATTGGTGCACCTGTACCTACATGTGCAACACATATAAACATGTACACACATACAACTCCATAAAAGCTATAGAGAACTCTTAATCTGAAGGTTGTATGGATCTGGAAGCATAATGTCCACAGATTTGCAATATACATTTATGCTTGCTTCAAGTTAAGAAGACTTGGCCTTATGCATCTTCACACCAGAGAGGTATCGAAGGACAAGCAAAACTTGAACTGGATTGCAAGCCACTCTCAGTCTCTGTCACTGGACCTGCCCAGAGAGTGACTGAAGTCCGTTTGCTAAAATCTGGCTTTCCTGTAGCATGTGACTGTTTCCCTGCATAAACAGCCCCTCCCAGCACTTGCACATCTGCATGCTCATTTACCCGAGAACTAGAAGGGACATGGTTGATGCCATCTGGACCTTCAGAGGTCACCTAGAAGTCCTCAGCCCATTTCCACAGCACCTGCCTTGCAGATAGCCTCATGGGCCTCTGTTCCTTTGATGTCTTTTGCTTGGGCCCCATCACAGCCTCCTCCACTCCCAAACATCCCATCCATCCTGCCACGTAAGCTCAAACTATCTAGGCTCCTCTGCCAGCTCCCACCATGCTTTCCCTTGAAGCAGACCTATTTCATGCTTTGCTTCCCATGAGTTTATTGACAGTTGGGACATTGATGGTTTTGCTCATGGCTCTAGCCCATGTTTCTAAAACAAAGTCTATTCAATAAACAGTAGGCAAACAAACAAGTGTATAAATAACACAGCCCTAAATGGGAGCAAGAGCTAAATACAAGCAGGTAAGCTCACGACTTGAAATGCTGCCACCCAAGCATCATGGTCAGGATGGGGCAGACATGGGACATCCCTGACTCCAAGTTCACAGAGTTGTGTTAGCATCTCTAAGCGAATGCCAAGGACGATGGGAGGGAAAGAGAGTGTGGGCATAAATCAACTGGCTACAGAGATCAAAAGGTGAGTCACAGGAAGGTTTCTGCTGTTGAGCCCTCTAGGTTGTACTAGAAGCTGAGAAAGCCACATCTTCCACAAGCTTCTTCTAGCCAGACAAAAGTAGACAGATCTTACTTGTTCTCCTGAGACAAGTTAGGGCATGTCCCTCCAGAAGTCTCCCTTAGTCTTTGGAGGTATGGTGAAGGAACAAGGGCTCCTGGTCCGAAAGGGCATGGAGACATGGAAGCATTGCTTTGTCCAAGATGGTGCTCCTCCTTATACAATGTCTCAACTGTAATCTGCCAACGTGAAGATTGCTGGCTCTGTGATTGTGTGTACAGAGACATAGAGGCAGAGGAGAGGTGGGCGGGAGGAGTCAGGCATCATGGTAATCAGAGTGGTATGGAATATAGCTTGACTCTAAGGCTCTATGGCTGGTGTCATGGGTAGATAGTTGAGTCACTTGCTGGGAGAGACACTGGGATGCATGAGCACCACATGCAATGCCTAAGGAGGTCAAAAAAGAATGTCGGATACCCCGGACTGGGATTACAGAGGTCCCAAGCCACCATATGGGTTCCAAGTGTTCTGCAAAAACAAGTTCTCCTAACCTCTTTACCATCTTAGCATCTTTACCTCAGTGCATCTCTTTACCTCTTTAGCATTTCTGCTGCCCCTCTTATTGCATCTCAAAGGATTCAGTATAGATGCTGAAATTTCTTCTGAGTAACAGGGAAGAGGGTTCTATACAAAACAAAGAGAACTATCCTATATTATAAAGATCATTCTGGCTTCTAGCAGAGGGCCAGGTGTGGTGGTGGAGGGCTGCTGCCATAGTCCAACCATAGCACAATGTGGTTACAATAAGGGTGGAGTAGGTAAGAATCAGACAGGGTGGCTGATGTGTGTCGAAAGTAAAGTGCACAGAATCTGCTGCGTTGACTTATGCTTAAAAGAAAAGGAAACAAGAGCTTATTGCACAGATTTTTGTTAAGCATTGAATGTGGGGAAGATCTGAGATGGAGCAAAGTGAAAGCAGCTCATGAAGAAGAGAGGCCATATCAAGCTCAGTGTCTGGCTGGGCATGATGGCACCTGCCTTTAATCCTGGCACTTGAAAGGCAGAGTTTCTGTGAGTTCAAAGCCAACCTGGTCTACATAGAGTTTCAGGCCAGCAGGGCTGCATACAGAGACCTTGTCTCAAGAGAGAGACGGGGAGGGAGAGAGAGAGAGGGAAAGAGAGAGAATCAGAGACAGAAACGGAGAGAGGGAGGGAGGGGAGGAAGGAAGGAAGGAAGGAAGGAAGGAAGGAAGGAAGGAAGGAAGAAAGAAAGAAAGGAAAAAAGAGTAGGAAGATCAGAGTCTGCGTTCTAGCCAGTGACTTGGGACGGAGGCAGATCAGCACCTGTGGAATTGGCATTATGGAGCGTTGCGGGAAGAAGTTCCTTAGGGAAAAAGGGGCTGTGTTGTCCAGAGAGGATTTAAAAGCAACAATTAACTAAAAACAAGAGTATATTCTATTTTAATTGTAGGTAATTGTGGGCAATTCCAAACAATGTCACTGAAAAAAGTCTTAAGTTAGTCTAAGCTCTAAATCTTGACACAAATGTTACCAAGGTATAATATTGCCTGTGAAGGCTTTGGATGAGCAAGTATATTGTTTCCCTTAACAAATGCGGCACCCTCCAGAGATGTGCCATTTATCAGGCCAGCCCCTGCACCTGCATTCTCCACTGCTGCTAAGTCCCCCCAGAACTCTCACACCGAGTTATTTAAACGCATGAAGTTCATGAGTTCTATCCAGTTCTATCTAGTCTGTATATTAACCTCTTATCAAATCCAAGGACTTTGAACTCCTACCACAGCCATTAGGTTACCCTTCCACTGTGTAGTTAGTGTCACTTGGCACAAACAGTTGAGCTACTTTGGCTCTTGCTGTGTGTACCATAGCCAAACAATTACTGCCAAATCTAGCATCATCAAGGGGGCCCCCATGCAATCATCTAAGAGTTCTGTAGATCTCACACTTAAGTCTTTAGGTAGTAGTTATCATTGCTAATATCCCTTTGGTATTATTTCTGTTCTTCTGAACTCCCAAGGCTGCTGTTAATATGGACATTGAAAGGCTCTCTACAGTGCGTTTGAATCTGATAAACTCTTTTGTGTTCACTCACATATAAACCTATCTGTTAATCTTGATAACAGGAACATAAAAGTAGAGATGTGAAATCTTTTCCCACAAATAATTCGTCATCAGCAAGTCATCACTCCATTCGTGTGTGGCCAGTATGGCCCCTCTGTTCTGCATAGTTCTGCTGTCCTGGGATGGTTGTCCTTCACTCTTCTCTAAGGTGTTAGAGAGCCTCCGCTTATTTCTAGATGGGTCTCCTCAACATTATGGTGAATCAGGGAGGTACCAGAACATTGATATAACTTACACTATGTTCCCAGCAGGCCCTTGATCATAGGAAACTGCTCTGAAGCCTATTCATAGATAGTACCAGTTATTGAGGCTAGCAGCAAACCTGGCCTTCCAGAAACCAAGAGCCCATCTTTCACTCAGTGGCTTAGGGTGTTCAGGGTGTTCTTCTGAAAGTCCTTGGTGAGGGAAAATACTTCTTTTTAGCTCAGAGTACCAAATGTCATCAAGCTAGCTCCATAAAGCTCTAGTGTCTACTGGAGATGTCATAGGTTCAGTACAAGGACTACTTGGTCTCTGAGGTAGAAAACCACCCTGGTTCTCTTCACCCGCTTCCCTGGTCTGAGCACTGCTATCATAGTGGAAATGTTCCTTCCATCCTAGAGTAGACATAGTCTAGACCCCAAGTCTCAGAGTTGGAGTTTAGGACAGAAGTAAGACGAAGGAAATAGAAGAGAGTCTGCCTTTCTGCCTCAGGGCTCCGGGCTCAGACTCTGAGTCACTGGCTATGTTGCCCCTGATAGCCAGGGCCCATACCAAAATGAACCCAGGGAGGAGACAAACCAAAGACCTGCAGAAATACACTAGACCAAGGCCAAAGGAGACAGCACCCTAAGAATACCTTAGCCAATATGGCACCCTAGAACCATCTAGGGATGGTTATAGAGTGCAAACCTGCCACTGTCCTACCATCTTATCTCTGCTATTGCCGCTCCAGAGTTCAAATGATGCTTTAGGGTCGATTTCTAAATGCCCTCAGTCTCTTGGTATTTCATGGGACACTGTGACAACCTCCACTGAACTGGAAGTTTTAGGGTTTGTTTTTTTTTTTAACATTTTTCTTATTTGTAATCAGTTCTTTATTTAAAAATTAAGCTTTATTATACAAAAGCTTGCAAATAGATAAAAACATCATATGCTAAAATTAACAGGGCCATAGTCTATACAGAGCAATGAATTCTAAACAGTTGGAATAGAAGTGGAAGCTGTGGAGTTTCCATTAAGTCTGACTCTGTGTAGCAAACATATCATGTTCTTATCTACCACCACAGTTAAAAAAAATCCTTGGAGAACTCAAAAACAATTCACTTTATATTATCTTTCATAACTCATGTCCACTCCCTGGCATACCTGAATCTCATCTTTATTATTTCTTTGAGATTTTAGTACAATGTATTTTAATCATTTCATCCCTCTCCCAGATTTATCCCTACTTCCCAATCGACCCAACTGTTGACCCTTCAGTAAAAGTTACACATCCTAGAGTATCTGGGCTGCACAAATTGGACTTGATAGGCATCTTAGGGCTTTCTTGCTTTGAAGAGACACCATGGCCACTGAAACTCTTATAAAGAAAACCATTGAATGGGGTTGGCTTACAGAGTAAGAGGTTTAATCCATTATCATTATGGGGGGAAGTATAATGTCATGCAGGCAGATAGTACTGGAGAGGTAGCTGAGAGTTCTAAATCTGGATCTGCAGGCACAGAAAGAACAAGTAAGCTACCCAGCCTGTCTTGAGCTCTGTGACAAACTTCCCCCAACAAGGCCACACCTCCATAGTACCACTCCCTATGAGCTTATAGGGTCATTTTCATCCAAACCACCACAATAGGTTACAACAAGAGAGCTACCTGGAGTTCTGTTTGCCCAGTTATGGACAGTGTCCTCAAGAGGCTGTTAGAGGCTGTTCATACCATGAGTTCAGGGTTATGTTTCCCAGTTGCCCTTCCACATTAAGTGCTCTAAAGGTCCTCAAAAGAAGCAGTCTTTTATGTTCTGTTCTTCGCTGGCTTCCTCAAATGTTTCCTCCATAAATGTTCCTCAATGCTAATTTGCTTTTTCTTGCCTTAAGAATGCTGTCCTGGTTTTGCATGCTGCCCAATGCCCACAGATATCCTTTGAGTGAGGGAGGGTTAGTGAATGAATGACTAGAGGGCATGGTGGGAGCCTGCCTTGCCAACCTGCTGTCCCTAGCTTGGTGGGGAACCATGAACAATTGAAACTCACATTCTTGCCACCAACACATACCCTGGGATAATCAGAAACGTCCCTGCCCTCTTCATTTCTACCTGGCAACAGTGGGCTGCTCACCCCTGATCAGTACATGCACAGTTGGGTTCTGTTGTTCTGGAGAAACCTAATGACACGGGACTGAACATTCCACAGTCACCAAAAGTGAGAAAAAATACACAGTTACACAGCTCTTGGCAGATATATAGTATATAGACTTCTAGGTCTCTGGATGTATGTGGATATAAAGATATGGATTTATTTTGTGACTGGCTCATGAAATAGTTGGGTCTGTAAGTCTTCAAGTCTTCCGTCGGCAGAAGATGCTAGCAGGCTGGGGGCTCAGGAATGGATCGATATCAGCCTGGAACGGGTTATATGTAACCAACCTCACTCATTCAATCCTTCTATATAACTCACCCCAAACATTCAACTCCTTCCATATACCTCATCCCGACCATGAAGCTCCAACAGGTATAGCAGACCATCTTTGCCCACTTCTCACCCAAAGGTAGGAAGAGCTAAATTTCTTATGGATCACACACACACACACACACACACACACACACACACACACTTGGAGCCCTAGACCTTCTCTGAGAACACAAACCACCTTTTCTTCAAAGCTCCAATGAATTTTTTGTGCATGTTTTACATTAAATGTTTAGAGAAATGAAAAAACACCCTCGCATGGTTTCTATTAGTTTTCTCAAAAGTATGGGTTCGAGTTATCGTGAACAAAGACTCTGGGTATTGGGTTTCCCTGATCCTGCTGGCCTGGTCTGCCCTTCATTTCCTGCCATCTCCCAGCACATCAGGAAACAGAGAACACCCCACCCTGGGGCTCTGGGCTCACTCACATCAGATAACTAGATGACTCGAAGGCCATCGGGAAATAATAAGGTGTGCCTTGTCCACTTCTGTAATTATTTCCTCACAGTGACTGGGCCTAAAGACAGACTCTACTCAGCTGACTTGTTCATTAGAATTAAATATTAAATTAAAATATTTTTAGATTCGGAAACTTGAATCATATGGAAAGGGGAAAAATACAATGAAACAAATGCAAAAGCGCATTTCTCAGGATGCTTATAAGAGACCTTCACACCCTTGATCATGGCCAATCTGACTTTGCGCTCTCATAACCAGTACTATGACCTATTCTGTGGCCTGCAGTTTGTGCTAGTTGCCCGATCTTGCTTCTACCCATGGCTAGGTAAAGAATGACTTACCGGTCATACACAGTAGTGTTCCTTGAATCCTAGCCACTATGAGATGTCCCCAGGTGTTCTCATAGCCACAGGTACCCTGTATTGAGAACCTACCCAATATGTAGACTCCCATTTCATTGTTTTCATCCTCCCAACAAGGCCAGGCACCCTGACAAAGGCTCCTGACAGCAACTCAGAGAGACTGACCCCAAAGTCCTGAGACAGAAGTGAGAATTATCTTGCATTTCATTTTTATTTCTTCTGTCCCAAAACTCCTAGTCTCAGAGACCCATTCCCTCTCCTTCTGGCCAGCATAATTTTATTTTTAGAAAGGATTCATTGTGAGATGTCTGCCCTATGTTTCTCTCCTGCGTGAGGGACTCAGCAAGGCTAAGGTTACCCTTGTAGGTAACCTTATCATCGGTTGACCCCTTGTCACTGAGCGAAAGCAATAAAGTCCTGATTAAACCAAGGAAGAACTATCTAGCAAGGAAATTAAGGTAAAAATGTGGACATGAGAAGTTTTATCTGGTTTGTATTTAGGGTACAAGAGAGAATCCCTGACTCCACTAGGATATGCCAACTACAACATGCTCTCTTTGTAGACTGCAGAAGTCAGGGGCCTATTCTCTCTGAAGTCATGGTTTGGCCTATCAGGAACCCAAGAGAATCTTTGCCAGTGAGCTCATCTGTTTGCGCATCACAGAACCTACAGAACCTACACATTGAATCCTCTGACCGGTGATGAGGATCCAGAGTTGGGAAAGCCCAGGCCTAACTCCCATTCTCTGAAACCAGCAGCAGGAAAGCAGATACAAACTGGTAAACTGCAGGATAATGAACATATGGCTGGTGGCCGGTGACCTGTTCCTCCATGTGGGTGAGGAAAGGCTGGGGTTTGATGGTGCAGGGCAAGGAAAGAGCTTCAAGGAAAGAACAACGCATTTAAGGGAAGAGGTAACAAAGAGCTGTGTGCTTGAGACATACCATGTAGCTGGAGAATTCTGCAAATGGGGAGATGTGAGCCTGGGCACCGGGCAGAGAGCAGTGTTCCATAAAGTTGTCGTCACTGCACTCTGTTCTTCCTTCCCTGCAGTAAGACATTCATGTTACATTAAACACGGGGAGCACAGAGGTATGAAACCACAGTTACAGACACTGCTCTGCGGTGCACAGAGGAAACTATATCCATTCTATTTTATTTTGGGGGAACTGTAGTTTGTTTTTATTGCTTGGTGGGTTTTCTTCTGGTACTGGAGGTGGACCCAGCGCCTCAAGGATGTTAGCCACACTGCTGAGCTATATCCCTGACACTGCTTGTTTTGGGACAGCATCTCACTGTGTAGAGCAGGTTGGCCTGGAGCTGCCATACTCCGCTTCAGCCACAGGAGTGCTGGAATTATGGCATGCACTCACTATCTTGCCCAGCCTTTATTCTAGTATTCAAATGTTGGTTATGGTGGATAAGCCAACTTCCTCCTCTTCTAATGCATCTCTAGTCATCTCTGTTTAATCAGAACTTGATCCTGTGGTTACTAGGGAGATACTAATGTAGAAACAACCTGACTCCTTTTATTTCACAGAATGTTTGATGCTCCAGCTGATGTAGAGTGAATAGCAGTGGTTGTCAACCTTCCTAATGCCGTGACCCTTTAATCCATTTCCTCATGCTGTGGTGACTCCTAACCATAAATCATTTATGTCGCTACTTCATAACTGTAATTTTGCTACTGTTATGAACTGTAAGGTAAACATTTAATGTACAGGATATCTGATATGTGATCCTTAAAGGAGTCACTGGCTTAGAGGGTCACCTGGGGCTAGGGCTGGATGACCATAATCCAATTGAGAAATGAGCATACCCCAAATATGAACATTGACAATTTACACGGAATAAAGCAAATTACTTTAAGAATAGTAGAGATGATTGGTGGGAGATGAAGCGAGGAGGAAGAACGAGGTTGACTGTAGGATTCTGCTATAGTAATTCTGGTTTCAACCAAATCGGGATGTCCACTGGGGTGAACGTGAGGTTCTGTTCATGAACTAATGGGGGCTGGGTGGGGCTGACAGAACTGAGCGTGAGCAACGTTCTGGAACACTGGAATAGAAGTCACCTGGAAGACTATAAGAGAAATGCAGGCACAGCCTGGAAGTCTCCTCCTTTCTCTGGAATAATCTTTGCATCCAAGCAAGTGTAAGGCCATTATTGCTACATACCATCACCCAATGCCTCTTAGAAGAGGCTAACACAGAGCAGGTGCGTATTTGAGTTAATTGCCAAACATCGTCTCCAGTGATCACGATGGCAAATGACCCTCTCCTGGCTGGATTGGGAGTGGTTTGCCCTGTGGCTTGGCTGTGGACTTCAGATGTTTCCATCTTGGCTCTTCTTGAACTAAATATGTTCCTCATGCTAAGGAGGTACATGTTTGATGTTGTTAGAAGCCCAGACAATTAAAACATGTTGGGAATTATTAGGAATCGAAGCAGCTGGTGTTGGAATATTCTAGCCCTAGGTTTAAATTAGTAAGTTGCCTTTCTTGATAAGAAGTGGTATTAGATTTCAGGCCCTGATTTTGCAATGAATTTGGCTGCTGTCCAGAACAGTCCAACACAGCAGGTCACTCGTTCTCCCCCTGACCCCCCCCTTTTATTTTAGCTATCACTGTTTTCCACTCTTACCCATCACATTTAAGAAACACAAAATCCAAACAGACAAAGTGTTACTTGTTTTGTTTTACTTGGCTGCTTTTTTTTTCCTTGGTAAAATATATTTTATTGGGAGAAAAGTAAAATAATGTATCCACTCAGTAAATATTTACTGATTGGCTACTAAGTTTCAGAAACTGCTAGATGTGCCTGGAATGCAACATATATCATAAGTGCCAAGAAGCAGTGCGAACTGGTGGGGGGCAGGGGATCGCTTATGTCTGCTGCAAATTCTGCCTTAGAGCTTGCTGTGGTCCAGCAGGAACACATGAAGTAGCTATGGCTTAAGTTCATCATATCCAGATTCTGTAGTACTCCACCCAACACCAACATAATCCCAGGACTCTCATGGTGCCCATTTCTAGATGAGAAAACAACACCAACAAAAGCCAGAACAAACAAACAAACAAAACAAAACAAAAGGCTTGTCAGTGCCCAGGTCAATATTCAAGGCTCCAAGCTCTGTTCCTCAGAGCTTTGCTATCCCTGAGTTTAGATGGGCTTACAACACTCCTCTGTGGAAGCACAAATAACCCTGTGGCTCTGTATGTCTGGTTTTTCTATAGTTTTTCTACAGTGGGCTTTCCAAGTTATTCTTTTACTATAGCGATGAAATGATATTATTTTTTAGCAAATTAAGAAACTACAAATGAGGGGTTGGGGATTTAGCTCAGTTGTAGAGCGCTTGCCTAGCAAGCGCAAGGCCCTGGGTTTGGTCCCCAGCTCCGGAAAAAAAAAAAAAAAAAAAAAAAAAAAAAACTACAAATGAACTTCTAGATGCTTAAGAGAGTATCCCATAGTGATGTCAATCAATTTTTTAGCATCTATTTTTTATTAGATATTTTTTATTTACATGTCAAATTTTATCCCCTTTCCTGGTTTCCCATCCATAACCCCCCTATCCTCTGCCCCTTCTTCTATGAGGGTGTTCCCCCAACTGAGGGGGTGGTGGCGAGCCTTGGCAGAACCAAGGGCTTCTCCTCCCATTGGTGCCCAACAAGGCTGTCCTCTGCTACATACGTCTGGGGCCATGGGTCTGTCCATCTGTACTCTTTGGATGGTGGATTAGTCTCTGGGAGCTCTGGTTGGTTGGTATTGTTGTTCTTATGGGGTTGTAAACCCCTTCAGCTCCTTCAATCCTTTCTCTAATTCCTCCAATGGGGACCCCATTCTCAGTTCAATGGTTGGCTGCTAGCATTTGCCTCTGTATTTGTCATGCTCTGGTTAAGCCTCTCAGGTGACAGCTCTATCAGGCTCCTGTCAGCATGCACTTCTCGGCATCATCAGTATTGTCTGGGTTTGGTGACTGTAAAAGCAGTAATTGCCACTGGTCTGGTGGGATAGCTTTGAAGTGAAATGCCCCTCCTCATATGGTGTTTTCTAAAGAAAAGTTTGACTCAACATTAGTAGACCTCTAGAACGGCTTTTGGCTACATGCGCCCAGGAGAAGGTCGGTAGCAGCTCTCTACAGTGGATGCTACAGCGTGCTCGCCCATCAGAGTCAAGCAGACTGTCCAGCAGCTGTGCTATAGCATGACCTAGTTTTGGAAAGAACAAGGGATGCTTTCCCCTAGAAGTCCACCATCCCAAGAATAAAAGTACAAAGAGATTAGAGCTGGTCTCAGAGACCCTTCCTGAGCTGTGCCTCTACTGCGGACATGCAAGTTACACATTCTCTAAATAGAAATAACCCCTCACTCTGAATGAGTGAGAAAAGTTAAATCAGACGGAAAAATTATGTGAGGATTTGTCCCAGGTGTGGTTGTTAGGAATGACAGTACCATCACCAGCTTCATTTAGGTTTACAACCTTGAACCACCCATTGTTCCCTCCTCCTAGGCCTTTGGCCCCAGAGCGCAGTCAGGCATCATCTACAATCAGTACTTACTCTGAGAAACGCAGCAACATTGCATGCTATGTCAACATTATGGAGTGTGTTCACACAACGTTAGGTGTTGCTGCACACTGCCCACTGGCTGGCTGCTGCATCTCATTCCTCTGAAGCCCAGGCCTGAACATTGCAGGTAATTGTGAATACTTGTGGATTTAAACATACAGAAGCATAGAAAACACAAAATAAAAACAAGGGTAGAAGATTAGCAATAGTGACTGGCACAGGGGACTTTCAGTGGCTGGAACTGGAAGGACTGAGCATTGCTCTGGGTGAATCACCAAGGGAGGGATGAGTGAATGTGAAGGCTGAGACTGTGAAGACCGTAAGTAAGCCAATGTACTGTTTATAAAACAAGCATCTCTACAAACCCACTGTAAAATAAGCCCATGGTGTTCACAGACCGAAGGAGCATGCCTGTACTGTGAAACACAGCCTCCATCTTCATGGGCATTGAGGCCTCCATATCCACCCTCATCTTTAGTCAGTTACATCATCTGAAGAAGGGCGTGCAGTATGTGGCCACAAGGTTCTAGTGCAATGGTCCTCAACCTTCTGAATGCTGTGACCCTTTAATACAGTTCCTCATGTTGTGGTGACCCCCAATCACAAAATTATTTTTGTTGCTACTTCTTAACTGTAAGTTTGCCACTGTTATGAATCATAGTGTAAATATCTGATATGTGGGAGACATGATGTACAACCTTGTGAAATGGTCAAGACCTTGACCAGAGAGGTCAAGACCCATAGGTTGAGAACCACTGCTCTAGTGACCTCCCTGTGTACCACTTCTTCATTAAAAGAATCTGTTTTTCCCTTGGAAACAAACTTTCCAGAATCCCCCTCCTCGTGTTTGGCTTCCACTCCCATCACTGTGCTGCTCCTTCTGAGAACTGAAGTGTCTGGTCTCCAGCGGCACAGGCTACAGGTTCCCCTGGGCAGAAGGAAATGTGGCCATAATGCAGGCCGAGGGTTCTCTGTCATCAGAACACTTGGAAACTGTGTCAGCCAGCCTTCTATGGGACAACGGATAGTTGCAACAACTGCCCTATAGAGAGGAGCGTTTGGCACTGGTCCTGGGTCGTGGAGATGTCAGACCACAGATGATTGTTTCTGTTGCTTTTAGGCCTATGGTGAAGCAACATGCTCTAGCAGGAGTGTGGGAACAGAACCACTCACCTCATGCATGGTAAGCAAAATAAGGAAGAGAGAAACAAGCACTCAACGATCCGCTTCCAAAGCACGCACCAAGAAACTCAAGACCTTCCCCACTACATCCTGCCTCTCAAGGGTTCTTCCAACTCCCAAGTGCACCACCCTGGGGGTCATGTAACACAGGGCCTTCAGCAGATGGGAAAAACTACACGAGAATCACTTGGGTTGGACCTGGAAGTACAGCCCCTTAGTGCTTACCCTCAAATCGGGAATGACGTGAAACTACTCTCCTAAAAGGCACCCCAGCCCCACCCTTCACCTTGCTCCCTGCTTTCTTCCTGTGAATCAAACTGCCACAGAAGATTAACAATTTCTTTAAAACATAGTAAAAAAAAAACAAACAACAAACAACAAAAACATAGCAGTAGTAGAATACATCCCTTTTTAAAAAGATTTATTTATTATTTATTTATTTATTTATTTATTTATTTATTTATTATATATAAGTACACCATAGCTGTCCTCAGACACACCAGAAGAGGGCATCACATCTCATTACAGATGGTTGTGAGCCACCATGTGGTTGCTGGGATTTGAACTCAGGACCTCTGGAAGAGCAGTCACTGTTGAGCCATCTCTCCAGCCCTCAAGGTACATCCTTAAGACCGATTCTTTTTTTTTTTTTTTCAGTGCTGGGGTTCAAAGTCAGGGTCCCCACACACTAGGCAAGCGCTTTACCCATGAGTTACACCATTAGCACCAAGATGTATTCATTTCTAAATATTCCTCTTTTGTACCTTTTATAAAAATGTCTTTCAATATTTCTTTGAACTACTGTATCTGTTGATCTTTTCCTCATTACTACAAAGTGCCTGGTAGAAGTGACTTAGTGCAGGGAGGATTTATGGCTCATGGTTCTGGCTTCAGGGGATTTCAGTTGGGAAACTTGGGAAAGAAAGCTTGACAAAGTGGCTGAGCTTAGGGTAGAGGGATTGTGTGGTAGGGTTCCTCACGTCTCAACAGATCAGGAAACAATCTGAGGTGAACAAAGTTCCCCTCTAGCTGGAAGGTATCTGGATGGTTGATGAGGGCAGAAATCTAAGCGCTAATTCGCCAGTTCTGCCATTAGCAGGCACAGGACTATTACCTCCTCTTTCAGACTAGCATGAGCACTTCCTACTCAAGATGTGAAATGGAAGTTTGGGAGACCCTGGGCTACTGCTTTTAGTATCAACTTTATGAACTTAAAGATGTTTTAAGAATGTAGGTCTTTAAAAAAAATGATGGGACTACCAATGAACTAGGCACGCAGATAGGTCTCGGTGCATGTGAGACATGTGACACCACGCCCCATACCGCCTCCCACCCCCTTACTCATGGACAAATACAGATGTGACAGCTTTAGCCTACATCACTCTTTGTCAGGGCTTTGGCGCAAATTTTCACCTGAAATAAATTCCCCTGGCAGTATGAAGCAGCTTTTCTATTGTTTAGTAGATCCTGGCCTATCTTTCAATTCTGTAATGGTTTATCACCACCACTGCTGGCCTCAAGGGTGGAGACACCAAGAATCCCCTGTGAGTAAACTCTTCCCCCAACCCCCACTAGGACAATCTTCATGAGTCTCGTGGAGTCCCCATAGTGGTTACTTTTCTGTTGCTGCAGTAAAACACCATTGCCCTGGCAACCTGTGGGGGAAAGAGCTTCCGGTTACAGAAGGTTAGAGCCCATAATGGCGGGGAGCACATGGCTGCAAGTGGCTGGAAGAGGAAATCAGGAGCTCACATGCTCTACCGCAAGCACAAAGCAGAGAGAGCAAGCTGGAAGCGGTGGGCAGGCAGATTTTTTATGGAAAAGCCCTCCCCAGTGACATACTCCTAACACCCAAACCTTCCCAGTGACACCAGCAGAGAACTAAGTATTCAGATGCCTGAGATTATGAGGAACATTCTCATTCAGACCACCATAGACCCCGCCATTTATTTTTCCTTCTTTTTTTTTTTTTTTTTTTTTTTTTTTCAGAGCTGGGGACCGAACCCAGGGCCTTGCGCTTCCTAGGCAAGCGCCCTACCACTGAGCTAAATCCCCAACCCCCATTTTTCCTTCTTAAGACAAGGTCTCACTATGGTACCCGGCCTGGGACTCATTATGCAAACTAGGCTGGCCTCAAACCCACCGAGACCCATTGGTCTCTAGGATTGAAGGCATGCGCTGCTACCTTGTCCTGTTTCCCTGTGGTCTTTATACAGCTCATCTCCAGACTACATTCAAAGAAACGCAAACAAGATCATAAACCCCTAAAAGAGCGCATCAAGGTCCCTGGGCCTGCTCGCGGCCACTGCCCAGGAACTGTTGGTTAAACAATAAGTTAATAAATTAAATTCTCATTTAGAATCTAAGAAACTTAGAACTTTAATCTAAGTTTCTTTCTTCCTTTCTAAAAGTAGTGAAACGCCGGGCACAGGAGGGGCTCGTCCTCTGTTAGAGGAGAGCCACAGAAGTCCACCCCGGAGACCGTGAAGGATGACCCAGGTGAAGAGGTCCAGTTGCAGTGTGCAAGGCTGTTTGTCCGCCGAGGGCTTAGGTGCCAAAGGTGATGAGAGCAATGGGATGATGAGCTTCCCTGAGGGATCAAACACCTTCCTTGACATCAGACTCTGTAAGGAGCACAGGGCCCCAGAAAAGTGTATGACCCATCCCCCATCCCCAAACAACCACATACCAGCAGCTAGGTCAGATTTACCACATCCCCAGCATATCCACTAGATCTGGAACATCTGTCCTGGTGAAGACCCCTCTTTGTCTAGTGCTTCATGCCTTGTAGGGGGCTTTTCCAAACATATGTACATGTGCGCATATATGTGTGTGTGTGTGTGTGTGTGTGTATGTATATGGTAGGTACTCCAACCAGTTCTAAAAAGGAGGAAGAAACTGAGGCTGAACAGACGGGAGTTCCTTCTAGATTATAGGTTGAGAAGCAGAGCCAGGACCTTGGTAGTTACCTCATTCCCAAGTCCTCATTGACTCCTGTATTTCATCTACTCATTGGTGATTGGTATTACGGTGACTTCAAGTGAGGAAAAAATTTAACATTGCCCTGCTGCCTGTCCTACAAAACCTACCATCTCTGGATCGTGAATACTAGCACAGGACACAAGCCTCATGTGACTTCAGTGAGAATAGCCCTTTGTCAGTTCAGTTCTTGTATATCCCTAGGTTTTTTTTTTTTTTTTTTTTTTTTTTTTTTTTTTTTTTTTTCGGAGCTGGGGACCGAACCCAGGGCCTTGTGCTTCCTAGGCAAGTGCTCTACCACTGAGCTAAATCCCAACCCTCAGTTCTTGTATATCCTAAGTGTGATGGTTTGTATATGCTTGTCCCAGGGAGTGGCACTATTATAAGGTGTGACCCTGTTAGATTAAGTGTGGCCCTTTTAGAGTAGGTGTGTTACTGTGGGCATGGGCTTTAAGACCCTCATCCTTGCTGCCTTGAAGCCAGTATTCTGCTAGCAGCCTTCAGATGAAGATGTAGAACTCTCAGCTCTGCCTGCACCATGCCTGCCTGGATGCTGCCATGCTCCCACCTTGATGATAATGGACTGAACCTCAGAACCTTAAGCCAGCCCCAATTAAATGTTGTCCTTATGAGAGTTGCCTTGGGCCTGGTGCCTGTTCACAGCAGTGAAGCCCTAACTAAAACACCACCCACAGGGTGGGTAGAGAGTAGCTAGGATGACCAGGCCCACCATCAGAATTGCTAAGTTCCTAGGTTGTAGCAATACCTCTGTTTTGGAAATCAGTTGAAAGCACCATTAAGAACTAAATCTGTGGTTGCAAAGAGGCATAAGGAATCTTTTCTGGGGTAGGAGGAATGGTCTCAAAGTTGATCACAGTGACTGGCATTTTTCAAATGGGCACAAAGCACCAATTTATAAACGTACAACGGGAAAACGCTTCATGTACATCATGTGTACAAAGAGCCGAGTATGTCTCCTTCCTCATATTACAAATGAAAAAAAAACCACTTTAAAAATTAGACTTAGGTAGATATTTCGGTCTGGTTTTCTTTTCTCCAGAATTATGGGATAAAATGTTAGGAAACTCACAGAGGCAGAAAATAGAGTTTAAAATTAGTTTCTGAGAGAACCAGGTAAGAGAAGAAGGGTGCTGCAGGTGTGATTCTGGAGGAAAAAAATTTTTTTTTCACAAAGCAGCTCTGAGAAGTTTGAGGTGTCAGTATCTGGTTTTTCTCCAGCGCCAGCTTCAGTTGTCCTCTGAGCCCCTGGGCCAGGCTGCTTGGGATGCCACGTGGTCTAGCTGGAGAAACTCAACACTGGCAGACTTTAATTTTTTTTAGCATCTTGAAAATGTGCTAATTGTCTCAGATTTTGTTAAAATATCAAGCTACATCCATTTTTAAACTGGTACCATATGCTTTGTGCCTGCAGCAGGAACTTCATACCTGGTTTGTGGACTTAAAAACCCCTTCTTAGCGAGAAGGCCTCGAAGTGAGTTGAGACAGGAGTTGTTGGCTTTTAATCACGGAATTCACAGGAAAAAAAAATTCTCAGAGCTCCACTTGAAAGCTGATAACCCTTAGGGAATCATGCGCTGGCTTCCCCCAAAGAAAGGTGGTAACCAGAAGATGCAGAAAATAGATATTGTGTGAATATCCTCCAGGTTAGTTTGGACTTTTTAGAATACTTAAAGAACTAGTGGTTCTTTCTCAGATCTAGAGCAAGTGTGGCCCTCGCTTGGTTGATTGCTCACCAGCTGGACCTGTAGGGACATAGTTGTCCACTGAAGAAACACATTTTACACTGAGTGGGTGTCATGACTGCGGTGTCCACAGTAAAATGGTTATGTGAAGTTGAACATGTGGCAAACGACTGTAATCCCAGTACTCTGGGGCTAAGGCAGGAGGATCATGAGTTCGAGGTCAGCCTGGGCTATAAAGTAAGACACCCATCTCAACAAACAAAGATGTAACTTGATTTCTCTGCCCTCCACAAGTATCACCTTTTTAAGAAGCTCATTGTATTGATCAGGTTCCTTATGTTTAAATGAGGATACCAAGACAGCGGGCCACCTGTGTCTGCAGATTCTCTCTCTCGGAGGCAACTAAATGTGAACTGAAAGTATCCTGCCTACAGAGACTGTTAGTAAGTCGCTGCTGGAAGCCTCTCTCGGTGCATGCAAGATGTTAGTCACCAGCACTGGCAAAGACATACCATTAAAAGAAAAATTATCCATACATTTTCTTGAAACTATTCCTTAAACAATACCGTATCACACAAACTTACCTTGCATCCAATATCCTAAGTCATTTGAGGGTATGGGGGGACACATGCAGGCTCTTTGCAAAGATGATGGTGCCATTTTAAGAGGACACTTGAACATTCGCAGATTCTGAAATGATTGAAGCAGCGTCAGTGGGCCCCAAGCGATAGCTGTACATCATCAGGGGCAACGGGAAAGAGGCAAGAATGCATTTTGGAGAATTCTGTCTATTTGAAAGTCTTATACCAATGTGAGATGTCACTGCTGCTTCTTTGGTCACTAACTGTGTGTGAGTGGAGACTTAAATGATTTCAGCTCGTTGTTGGGATGAGTCGGTGTCTTAGTTAGGGTTTCCATTGCTGAAAAGAGACACCATGACCAAGGTAGCTCTTATAAGGGATAATAGTCAATTGGGGCTGGCTTACAGGTTCAGAGGTTCAATCCACTCTCTTGATGGCAGGAAGCATGACAGCGTCTAGGCAGACACAGTGCTTGAGAAGCTGAGAGTTCTACATTTTGATCCAACTGCAGGCAGGAGAGGGACTGGCATCCTCAGGCAGCTAGGAGGAAGCTCTCTCAGAGCGCACTTCCACAGTGACACATTGTCTCCAACAAGGCCACATCCATTCCAACAAGGTCCAGCCTCCTAGTAGTGCCACTCCCTGGACAAAGGTCCCTTAAAGCAAGCCTCACAGTCACATCATCTATGACATTGGAGCCACACATGCATTATTGCTGTGCCTGAGGCACCGATCCTATCAGCCATGGCAACGTTCTGACAGCCCCTGTGGTCAGTGACTCTGTGATGCTGGACAATATCATCTTCTATATGGTCCTTATCCAGAGAAAGTGGAGACACACTAAGAGCTAAACAGAGATATGGGATGGCGGTGAATCCCTGTTCCATCCTGTGTCTCCCATGGATCCAGCTCAAATCATAAGGGCTTTGTTCTTGTTGTTCCCTTTTTATGGCTAGCAGACTCGCTAGAACATCACGTGGTGATGTTTTAGTCACAAACTCATGGTTCTTTGGAGAGGTGGTGGAAATTTTCAGAGTTGAGGCCTGGTGGGAGGAAGTTAGGTCTTTGGGAGTGTATCCTTGAGGGGGACATTGTGACCTGAGCTCTTTCCTCTGAGTTGCTTTTCTATTGCTTATCATAGCAATACCACATGCAAAAACACTTTAAGGAAGAAAGTTTATTTTGGCTTATGGTTCCAGAGGGGTGAAGGTGGCTCATGGCAGGGAGGTGGCAGGCATGATGGCAGAAGCAGGAAGCTAAGACCTCATATCCTGAAACACAAGTAGGAGGCATGGAGAACACCATAAGAGGCATGAGGCTTTAACACTCAAAGTCTGTTCCGGTGATTTATGTCCCCCAGCAAAGATCCACTTTCCAAAGGTTCCCCAATCTCCCCAGAGAGTGACACCAACTGGGGACTGAGTGTTCAAACATCTGTCCCTACTGGAGACGTTCTCGTTCAAACCACCACCTTACACTCCCTGGCTACCATAGACTCACGTTCACATCATAAAGCAAAATGCATTTAGTCAAACTTCAAAAGTTTCCCTGGTCTTTTTCACAGTCTCAACACTGTTTGAAAGTCCAAAAATCTTTTCTGAGACTCAAGCAATCTCTTAATTATAATCCCCTGCAATGGAGACATAGTGAGGAAATACTGGACCAAAACAAGACCAAAAACTAACAGGGCAAACTTTAAATCCTGTAGCTTCATGTGCAATGGCTCCACCCTTCCAGCCTTTTAGATTGCATCTCTCTCTCTCTCTCTCTCTCTCTCTCTCTCTCTCTCTCTCTCTCTCTCTCTCTCTCTCTCTCTCCTTCTATTCCTGATGGACAGCACTGCTCATCAGATATTCCATGGTTCTGGCATCTCCATCATCTTGGGGGGCTTCAGTTTCACAGTTTCACAAAATGGCCTCTTAGAGCCTTCTCACCAGCTCCCCTGCCTGCCTCCGGCAGCTCTCTAAAGCTATGGAGGGAGAATCCATGCTCCCTTCACTCTCAAATTGTTCATGCCTCGAAAACCAGCATGATGTGGATAACACTGCCAATCTTGGCTTCCAGATTGGGATGGAGCCTGACCTCGTTGAAAGGATCAGAGCTGTTCTTTCACTCAGCTTATTGCAAGGGACAGAAAATCTCTTAAATTCTATTTTACAAGTTGGAAAATTAGCTGGGTAGAGTCTTTCCCTGACAGCTCCCTTCCCTTTATTCCAGTGCTGTACAGGCCTTTCCTTCTTGGCACTAACTATTACAGATTCTTTTCCAGAGCATACATTGACTGTAACATAATTCTCCTAATGGTCTTTATCTCTACAAATTATACACTCATTTTTCTCTCTCTTCCCCTTTCTCTCCCTTTCTCTTTTTCCATTGTAGATCTGTGCAAGCAGTATTAGTAACAGTCATGCCACAGATTCAATATTTCATTGTCTTGAAATTTCCCATACCAAAGAGAATATTTTGTTATGTTTCTAGTTTAACCTCAGGCAAGTTCTCAAGGCAGGAGCAGAAGACAGCCAGGATTCTTTGCCAGAATACCACAGGAAAGGCTTCTAAAGTTCTTGCTGACTTTTAAGGCCTCTTGAGCCAGGATTCCATAATCCATATTGCTCTCCACAGGTTGATTCTAGTATGGCATTTTAAGTCCCGCTTACAGATTGAATCTCTTTCAGCCCAAAGTTCCTAAACCCCCCACATTCCTCAAAAGATCAACAGGGCCAGGTTCATCATAGAAATAATGCAACACTCAAGTGACGACTTCTATCTTACTTACTTTTGTTTGCTGTAAAGGGAGTTTGTTTGGACATACAGTTCCAAGGGGCTGAGTGCATTACGATGTCGGGAATTGGTGTAGAAAGCAGCAGGCAAGGAAGCAGGAGCAGGAAAACGAACGCTCACAAGTAAACTGCTAGTGAGGAGCAGAGAACACACTGGAAGTGGAGTACAAGTTTGATTCCTCAAAGCCTACCTTCACTGGTACTTCCTCCAGCGAGGCTCAGCTACTTCCCAAACAGCATCACCAACTGGGGACAGAGTATTGAAATATCTGAGCCTGTGGGGGACATTCTCGTCAAAACCGCCCTGACTCCTCTTTGTGTTTGCCTCTCAGCTGCTATGATATTGAGCTGGTTCCTCTTCAAGCTATCACACCATGTTTCCAACATGTTCCCACAGAGTCCCAAAGCACTTCCTTATTTCTATATTTGAATATTCCTATATGAAAGACATGACTGTGGCTCCAAATTGGTGATTCACTTCTGATGTAAAATATGGTGTGATTTCCCAATGTATGATTATTTAAATGGCCTCTACGGAGCTCAGGCCTTAGGACCCTGGGTCTTGGGGTCAAGACCATTTGGTTTTGGTGCTGAAGTCCACAGCACTCATCCACCAGCATCCACTTGGGAAAGGATTCAAGATGCTCCTCTCCTTGTGCAGAAGCCCCAGCCTCTTATGTAGAATGGCAAAGCTATCCCATGCACTGCATATCATTGCTAGGTGACTTATGGTATTGTAAACACTGTTACTGTGTATCACTCACGGGGAAAAAAGTCTGACCATGCTTAGTACAGATACAATTTTTACCTTAAATGTCCTCAATCTGCAGTTGATTGAATCAATGAATTCAGAAGATCTTAACACGGAAGTGTCCCCTGTACTAAAAGTAATCAGTAAAAATGAGTTAATATGAAAAGGAGTTAGTGTGAGAGTTAAACAAGTGAAATTACGTCAGACATTTCCTTAGAGTTCTCACTGACAACAGCCAACCTCCTAGAGGGCTTTTTGGAGGCCACCTGGTGCCTCACACAGAATCTCTGATCTAGTCGGGGCCCTGAAGATATAACAAGTGTCTAGGTGGTGTGGATACCAATGCTGCCAATACAGGGCCAACCTCCAGAACTTCCTAACTATATAAAGGCCTTCACCTAGCATGGAAAATCCCCAAAGGAAAGTTTTAACCATGGCTGAAAAGAATAAGCAGTAAAAATTTGCTTCACTAAGAACATTGCCAATTCTGCTCTCAGTGAAAATCATGCCCTCTTGCCCCAGAGCCTTGCCTGAGTTGAGGACTAAAAAAATAACATGCTCCTTTCAGCTCACCTTTCTCAAAAGTTGAGACACATGGCCCAACACCTGTTTCTAAACACAGCTACTTGATGTATTACTTTTGGCAGCCCTGGCGTATTTTTTTTTAATTGCCGATAAAGTTATTGAGATTGAAACATACCATCTGTTTGAGTTTATATGGAAGAGGCAGGTGACAGGGTTGCAGGTAATGATAGAGTCAAGCTGTTTCCACAGCAAGGGCTGTTCCTTGCTTTTCCATCTGCCAAAATTGACTTCATTTCCAGATTTGGCATTTGGGAAACAATATGTTCTTCTGGAGAAGGCACTGAGAACCCCAGTCTTCCAAGCATCAGTGGGTTACACGAAGCAATATTAAATGCTTATCAATTTTCCCTCCACTAAGCTGAAATAGGACTAGAAGGAAGAAAACAAATTCTATTGGGTGTGTGTGTGTGTGTGTGTGTGTGTGTGTGTGTGTGTGTGTGTGTGTGCATACTAACATGTCCAGTGTGTCTGACTTTTCTCCAGTTTCTGAAAAATGGTTCCATAAGGTTACAAACACTGGGCTGGTGATATGGCTCAGTGGGTAAAGGTACTTGCCAAGCATGATGAGTTCAGTTTGATCCTGGAATCCACATAGTGGAGAAAAAAAGCTGACTCTGGCAGATTGTCCTTTGGTCTTTGCAAGTAGGCCATGCACAAGCATGGGTGTGCACATTCATGCATGCATGTGCACACACACACAGACAGACAGACAGACAGACACACACACACACACTCACATACACACTACACATTTTAAAGCAAACACATACACCAAGATGCTGGACATGCAAATGGTTAGCTCTCTATACTGTTTTTGTCAATGTACAAGACTGCTAAGATGCAAAGGATTCTTCCTGAAGTTCACAACTGGGAGAAGAGGCTAACAGAACATCAGAACCAAGCCAGAAACCTGACTGTAGCAACTGACACCATTGGCCAGAGTATAGTCCTGTTCTCCACTGGGCCTGACCCAAGCAGGGTAGTGTAAGGAAGTCCAGCAAAGACTGTCATGGCTGGGGAGATTCACGGTGTCCCTAGAGCAGCAGCATGGCTCAAATGTGAGACAGCCAAGTGGCTCATGGGAAGTTATGGAGGAGTCAGTGGGATGATGTCTCCTATCCATGCCTTGGTACCCAGCAGTGCTCTTTGGAAAAACAACTATTGTGAATGAGAGATGAGATAATTTCATTGGATTGATTCGTATGGATATGAGATCCTTTATCTTATTGTTGGACTCAGCCGATTCGTTTTTTTAGTATCTCCTCAGTCATCTGTGGTGGTCTGAGTGGCCCAGAGGCTCATAAGGAGTGGTACTATTAGGAAGTGTGGCCTTATTGGAGTAAGTGTAGCCTCGTGGAGGAAGTATGTCACTGGGGGTGAGCTTTGAGATTTCAGAAGCTAAAGCCAGGCCTGATGGTTCACTCTCTCTTCCTGATGCCTGTGGATCCTCTCAGCCTTTCTCCAGCATCATGTCTGCCCAAATGTTGCCATGCTCCCCACCATGGTGATAATGGAGTACACTTCTGAAACATAAGCTTGCCCCCATTAAATGTTTTTCTTTACAAGAGTTTCTGTGGTCCTGGTGTCTCGTCCCAGCAATAAAACCGTAACTGAGATACCACCCAAGATCAGTTGGTACTGGCTTGAAGCAGACTTCAGTGAGCCTTCAGGAATCCTGCCCACTCTTTGTAAAAGGTCTCATTTGTATAGGGCTATCCATTGAGAGCCACATAGATTAAACTGGTAGGACTGTAAAGACCATCCTAAAGGAATACAAAAGGGCACTCCCAAGAGCACCGAGGGTGTTGGGTTAAAATCTGAGGCCACATACGTGATTCCCACTATGAGTTGTTCCTTAGAGGCCACTGAAACCCCATAAACCCTAAGGTTATTGCCGCTGTGGGTGGTTGCATTCAGAACTAGAGATCAGGACTTTATTTCTAGACGCCGTATGTTTTAGCTTCCAGACACGAAGAAATCAAACTGGGGCTCAGCTAGAAGCTCCTTCCCTGAGGGTTACCTTTCACAGTGCTAGAAAGTTATCATACAGGCAGCTGGGGGAAAGTGACACCAATAGTCTGCCTTGGTTACAGACCTGGCATTCTACCACACCAGTATGCCAAAGAAGATGTATTCACTGGTGAAACAGCAGTGTGACTATTGGGATATGACCAACTGATTTATTATTTTATCTAAGGTTATTCCATAGGAAAGAACTCCCATCTGGTAAACCAGGGCAAATTCCTAAGGCTGGGAAGTTCATAGGTCCCAATGGCAAGGTAACTGCTATTAGATTTTTTTTAATGTATGTGATATGTGTGTGTGAAATCACCTTGTAAGCATTAGTGTTCATGACCATAGATCACTGGCTCTGTTGAGTAGGTTGGCCATGAGTGGAAACTTCTTCATTACAGTAAGTGATACACTGCAGAGACTCATACCCAGTCATATTCCTGAGAATGGGTGACAGTTATTTATTCTCGGTCACAGACGGAACAAAATTAGATATTTTTTATCACCCCCTCTAAGATTCAGGGCTCATCAGGAAGGAAGGACCTGAGAGAAATCTAAAAGCCAGAGGAAAGGGTGGGGTGCTATGTACCTGGTTATTCTGAATTGAAATGTCTCTGGAGGAAGAAGGGATACTCAGTAAAAAAGTAGACAAAATTCGGAAATCTCAGGGAATATTTACACTTTGAAGGCTCAGAAAGATGCTGAAGCCTCTAGGATTCACAAGGTCTTCAGTACATCGCTACTCCTGTGGAAAAACACCATCATGAAGGCAACTTTATGGAAGAAAGTGTTCAATTTTATGATTTCAGACAGAGGTTAGTTCACTCTATTGGTCTTCTTGTGGAATTCCTATCCCCTCCGGGCCCACAGTCCTTCCTCCTATTCTTCCACAAGAGTCCCCAAGCTCCGTCCACTGTTAGGCTGTGGATGAGTCAGTAGGTGGGTGGAGCTTCTCAAAGGACACCCATGCTAGACTCCCGTCTGTAAGCATACCAGAGTATCATTAATGGTGTCAGGGATTGGTGCTTGCCCATGGGATGGGTCTCAAGTTGGACTGGTTATTGCTTCACTGTTCCCTCTGTCTCTGCTCCATCTCCAATCCCTACATTTTTTTAGACAAAATAAATTTGGGGTTGAAGGTTTGGTGAGTGAGTTGGTGTCCCTATCACTCCACCAGGATTTCTGCTTGGTCACAGGCTTCATGTATTTTGTGACTAATATCCACTTATAAGTGAGTACACACCATGCATGTCCTTTGGGGACTGGGTTGTCTCACTCAGGATGATATTCTCAAGTTCCATCCCTTTGCCTGCAAAATTCATGATGTCTTCGTTTTTCATAGCTAAGTAGTATTCCATTGTGTAGATGTACCACATTTTCTTTATCCGTTCTACAGGTGAGGGACATCTAGGCTGTTTCCAGTTTCTTGTAATTACAAATAAAGTTGCTATGAGCATAATTCAGCAAGTGTATTTATGGGATGTTGGAGCATCTTTTGGGTATAGGTCCAGGAGTGGTATAGCTAGGTCTTGAGGTAGAACTATTCCAAGTTTTCTGAGAAACTGCCAAATAGATTTCCAGAGTGGTTGTACAGGTTTGCATTCTTATCTGCAATGGGGGAGTTTTGGGGGAAGAGTTTTTAATGGAAAAGAAAATTAAAGCCTGAAAATTGGGCCTAGCATTCAAACCAGTGTGTTTTCTACCACATGGGAAGGCAATACACAGCCTACAAAGGAGTTGACTGCATGTACCTTTGGATTTAAATGACTCAGTGTGTATCCCATCTAGTAGAAAATGACCCAGATATATACCTTTCACCAACATTTCCATAAAAAATATTAATAAAACTTCAAGAGAAAATGACCTACCATCAATGAAGAAAAATAATGGAATCTACTTTAAACCTCTCATCTGCAATGCTAGTTGCTGAAGGGGCAAACCCTCTTTTTCAGGTAGTAAATTCTTTCTGCCTCACTAGTCAGTCAAAGTACATCCATCTGTAAGAAGGTAGAAGAAAAATACTGTGTTTTTTTTTTTTTTCAGAGATGCAAAGGCTTAGAATGCTTTCTCAGCTTGCCGCTTTCCCTGGAACCTTTTCTTATCAGGTAGATTACAGACGTTTTCCAGAAAAGAGACAGCAATGGATTTAGGAACAAATGAGTCATAAGCAGCAATGGTACTGACCCAGTGGACAGAGCCCGGACCTGGAGCAGAGGCAGACATTCAGGAGGGATAGCAAGCAAGATTGAAAATACAAGACCAAAGCACGACATGTTGGGGTTAAAACACAGGTGATGAGAAACTCAAGGAAAACACAAACATCTGAGCACAACAGCCAGATATGAAATATATGAAATAAACTCTAGATGTAATTCTTTTAGCATCAAAGTCTAGATAAGTTACAAAATATGTACACTCAACTTGACCTTTATATTAAGAATGTACTTCTGGTATGTCTGGTCTCTGTATTTCATAATGTTGAACCAGTCAGAAATATGTGATTCTAACAGATAAAAACTCAAATCTGAAAAATATCACTCTGTCATAAGAATATAAATAGCCTTCCTGGGAGTTAATTGTTTTTAAAGATTTATTTATTTTATATATGTGAGTACACTGTTGGTGTCCTCAGACACACCAGAAGAGGGTGTCAGATCCCATTTCAGATGGTTGTGAGCTACCATGAGTTTTCTGGGAATTGAACTCAGGACCTCTGGAAGAGCAGTAAGTGCTCTTAACCACTGAGCCATCTCTCCAGCCCTGGGAATTAAATACTTAAATTAACTAGGCAAAAGGAGATATGAAAGATTGTGAGAATGTGGGTAAAGATAAGAGGTACTTAACATCAGTAGAGACAAAATGAATACTCCATCCTCAGCCGAGTATTGTGCAGAGATTTGATTACCTTCTTATAGTTACAATGTTACTCAGATGACTTCATCAATCATTCGGAAGTTAATAGTGTTTCAGTTAGGGTTTTATTGTTGGGAAAAGATACCATGACCACTACAACTCTTATAAAGAAGAACATTTAATTAGGGGTGACTTACTATTTCAGAGGTTTAGTCCATAATTATCATAGTGCAAGGCATGGTAGCATGCGATGCTGGAGAAGGAGCTTAAGAGTTCTACATCCAGTCTGCAGGCAGCAGAGAGAGAGAGAGAGAGAGAGAGAGAGAGAGAGAGAGAGAGAGAGAGAGAGAGAGAGCGCCACTGGACCAGGCTTAAGCTTTGGAAACATCAAAGCCTACCCCTAGAGACACTCTTCTGACAAAGTCACACCTACTCCAACAGGGCCACACCTCCTAATGGCGCCACCTCCTGTGAGCCTATGGGAGCTGTTTTCATTCAAACCACCACAGTGAGGCGATAGAACGAGCTCAACCTTGGCTTACAGTGGTGAGAGAACAATAGCATTTAAAGTGAGTAAGTCAAGAACTAAGACGCAAGCTTGTCCTCCATCACTGTGTGAGCACCAGCGGCATAACTCAAGCTAGAAACTGCTAGAAGCAGCTATCTGTGGGGAGATGGCAAAGATGCAGATAAGGGATCAGTTTAAAAAAAAAAAGCTAAGTCATCCATTAAACACAGGGAAAGGAGTAAATACTAAAAGGATACTTATAAAAATGTGACAGAACACATGTACACACATAGCCTCTGCCCACTCTAACCACTCACTCCTACCTTTCTGTTTCCTTGTAACTTCTGTTTGGATGCCCTCTGGCGTGGTGCTGAAAATGGATACATGCAGAGTTCTCAGTAGAGTGTGAGTGAAGAAACTCAATAGAGAGTTTCTCACTGAAGGTGAGATAAGATAAGGGAAGTGATGGAGAACTGCAAGGAGACAGGAAACCAATGGAGAGCCTGAGAAGAGGGCCAGGTTGTAGGGCACAGCTGTCCCCAGCAGCTAGGGCTTTGCAACCAGCCAGAAGGAAGCTGGGGCAGAATAGACCTTATTCCTCCCACCTCTTCATGGACGAGGGTCCATCCTTCTAAGTAAGGTCTGGATTGAGAGGGCAGGGAGACTGGAGGGGACAAGAGAGCCTCCAGCACACTTATGGCCTTGTCTACATACTACTTTGTCATCTCTCTCAGCAGTTGGAGCTGCTGCAAACTCCTAGTTCCTATTTCCAGCAAAGCCCCTGGAGTCTGCTTCATCATGCTCAGGCTCTAGAGTAGACTTCCCAAGGCTACCATCTTGGAATAGTTAGCAGCTGCAGTCTTGATGGGACTTCAATACATGCTGCTATTAGGTCTGTTTCACAGGAAAATGTGTGATCATGATTATACTGTGTATGTGAAACAGTAGTCATTGTAACAATGTGATTAGCTTATACGTGAAACAGTAGTCATTGTAACAATGGAATTGGCTTGCCTGGGCTTAAATGGCAACAGTGCTGCTTCCAGTAAGCCTTCCACCACATGATACACACATTGCTACTCTGTACCTGGGCCTGATATGTCCTAGATGAGGAAGTCTGAAAGGGATTAGTGAGTGAGACTATTTAGAGAATGGATACACAGGGGAGGATCCATTTCACTCAGCAGAGACAACAGATTCCAGACCTTGGCTCCTGGATGCCATTCCTGGACACAAAATCCCTGAGAAAAGCAATAAAAATTGACACTCTTTTTTTAAGAACTGGCCCTCTCCCCTCCTTCTCAGTGTTTTCTAAGAAGACTCTTACAGCATCTATGCACTTGTCAGAAGTGTTGCTGCCAGAGAAACCAGGCAGAGGATATACACAAGGTCACTGTTTTCTCATAACATTCTCCATATGAATGTGAATTTGACTTGTCTCAAAATTAATCAAACATACTTAAAATTTTTTTAGTAAAAGCATATTAAAAGCTTTTTCTCAGAGGATAGATCTCAGTACAGAGGGTAGAAGGCCAACTTTCAGGTTGATGACTATGTTTATGGCCTTGATGGTAGTCACAGTTTTGAGGTATACACTTGTCCCAGTCACTATTGAGATATAAATGTGTACACCTGTTCAAATGCCATTTACACCTCCAGAAGGTCACCTCAAAACATGAGACTTTGAGTCTGGTTAATTTTGCTATGTGTTTGTTTTTTAATCTCCACTTTTAATTCTTCAGATAAAAATAAGCTCAATAAATGATAGTTATAATCTTCTCTTTAGAAAGAAAAGATAAATCAGTGGTAAGGTGACAGAATACAAAAACTACTCGTCTCTTCATCAAGGAGCCAGGTGCTGTCCTAGGTGCTGGGGACAAACAGATTAAAACAGGCCAGATCCCTGTCCTCCTGGAACTGGCCTTCCAAAGCAGGTGGTTTGCTCAAAGCCTCATTGCTGCTCATAAAATCCAAGCCAAACTATATAAATAGTAGTTCCAAAGTACCCACAAGGCAGTGCTTCCCGATGCCCAGAGGAGAGCTAACGGCTTGAGTTTCCTAAGCTGCTTGACAAGACTCAACGTTTGTAAATACCAACCTTTATCCTGAGTCAGAAACACATGAGTCATTTTTTCTGGATGCTCTCCTGTCCATGGGAATTCACCAAGAACTGGTTTCAATGTCCCCTTACAGATTAATACCTTGGGTTCTCAAGTCTCCTGCAGAAGATTTGGGAGGGGTTGGCATATGACACTAACTCATCCCCAGATTATGGATGACGGGCTATGATGTAAATGGTATGCAAATAGTCGCATTGTTTAGAAAACAGTGGGGAGGGAGAGCCTGCGTGTTCAGTACAGACTCCACTGGAATTTTCTGAATATTTCCTGGGCTGGATGCAGAGGCATGAAAACCTCACACAAGTTAGACCACTGATACCTGCAAAAACTAGATAATGCTTCATCCCACCGGCTTTCCGATATCTGATTCTTCTCTCTGCTTGCTTTAGGCTGTAGCGTCCTAGGGAGCTGTGCAAGCACATGGCTGCTGCAGAGACAAGGATGTGACTGACACATCACAAAACCCAGGTAGCACCCCCAAAGAAAGCTTTCGCCCAACGATTTAAGGGCCCTTGAGAACCTTGCAACATCAAATGAGAAGATGAAGCCAGCAGACAGAAAATGAAAGCCACCGGAGTGCTGGAGGGTTCCCTTGAAGCCACGTCTATCCAGGTTCCGAGTTCCTCTTCAGGATGGCCTGTAACAGCACGCCCATCGGGACGTACCAACATCTGCTGCTGAACGCGAGCAACACTCTGGACCCCGGGGCGACCCCACTGTCCGCACCGCTCAGGATTTCGCTGGCAATAATGATGCTGCTGATGATCGTGGTAGGATTCCTCGGCAACACGGTGGTCTGCATCATCGTGTACCAGAGGCCAGCCATGCGTTCAGCCATCAACTTGCTGCTGGCCACCCTGGCCTTCTCCGACATCATGCTGTCCTTATGCTGCATGCCTTTCACCGCCATCACCCTCGTCACTGTTCGATGGCACTTCGGGGACCACTTTTGTCGGCTTTCAGCTACTCTCTATTGGTTTTTTGTCCTGGAGGGCGTGGCCATCCTGCTTATCATTAGCGTGGACCGATTTCTCATCATCGTGCAGCGTCAGGACAAGCTGAACCCACGCAGAGCTAAGGTGATCATCGCGGCCTCCTGGGTGCTGTCTTTCTGCATCTCTGCGCCCTCATTCACTGGCTGGACGTTCATGGAGGTGCCTGCTCGGGCCCCACAGTGCGTGCTGGGCTACACTGAGTTCCCAGCTGAACGTGCCTATGTGGTGACACTAGTGGTGGCAGTTTTCTTTGCGCCTTTCGGCGTCATGCTGTGCTCCTATCTGTGCATCCTCAATACGGTGCGGAAGAATGCTGTCCGTGTGCACAACCAGTCAGACAGCCTGGACCTCAGACATCTGTCCGGGGCTGGCCTGAGACGTCTTCGGCGGCAGCAGCAGCAGGCCAGCCTGGACCTGAGCTTCAAAACCAAGGCCTTCACCACCATCCTCATCCTCTTCGTGGGCTTTTCGCTCTGCTGGCTGCCGCATTCGGTCTACAGCCTGCTGTCTGCGTTCAGCCGGCGGTTCTATTACAGCGCCTCCTTCTACACCACCAGCACGTGCGTCCTGTGGCTCAGTTACCTCAAGTCTGTCTTCAACCCCATCGTCTACTGCTGGAGGATCAAGAAATTCCGCGAGGCCTGCATAGAGTTGCTTCCCCAAACCTTCCAAATCCTCCCTAAAGTGCCTGAGCGGATCCAGAGGAAAATCCAGCCAAGCACCGTCTATGTGTGCAACGAAAACCAATCCACTGTCTAGGGAGCTTGTCAGAGCAGGCCAAAGACCACTCAAAAGGTCCGGGCCCAGACTCTGCTCCCTAGCCTTTAGTTGTCTGCGTTTTGTGGTGACTACACAAGCACAAAGGTACTCATTTGTTACCAGGTGATCTGTGGCTTTCAATTTTCCAATTTCCATAAGACGAATTATTATTATTTTTTTCTCAGAAAAACCATATATAGCTCTCATGGGAATAGGGGCTTGCAGAAGTCGGCTGGAAAGTGAGAAGGGATGGGTGGGGGAAGCAAAAAAACAAAACTGGCTGAGGGTGGGGCAAGAAGAGGATCTATCAATAGAACATATCACTTTTATCCAAGCCCCCACTCCACATGCTCAGGAGAAGCCCCTGGTGGCAGATCATGGTGGCCACTGTTCACTTTGACGCCAGCATCCTTCAGAGTTGTATCTGCAGGGCCTGGGTATGGTGCAAAGGTCTTCATAATGTTTAACTCTGTGTTTCTGCTCACGTAAAGTTATCCTTTCTAGAAAGAAATCACGTTGAGATTGGAATGTTCTTGAGGTCCCCAGTGGCAGGTGGTGGTGGCGTTAGTGGCCCAAAGTTCAAAAATGTGCTTTGTGATAGCTTAACTAAAATGAGAAGTCCACCTAGACACTCAGGCACCAGATGTGTGCCCACCCCTCATACATCTGGCTAGCCCGACAGTTCCTGTTCATCTGTTCCTGTCCCCCCTTTGGTCCCTTTGTTTTTATCCTTTCCAGTGTGCTAAGAACATACCTAGTGTCCCTCGTCCAGTGGGCAAATGTTTGTAGTGACTCGCTCTCAGAAGCAGAAGCAGCCAGTGGTCCTGGCTTTGTTTACACATCTCTGGATAACCCAGAGCCTCGTGAGGCACCAAATCCACATTAGCGCCAGAATTGCTATAGGGACAGAACAGACACCCCTCCCCAAAGTGGGGCTTATACCCATCCACCTCTGTTCCTCCTACCTCACTCATGTCCACTGCTGCTGTCAAATCCTCTTGCCCAGAACCTGATCCTGGGAGTGAAGTTACTTAGTGGGGATGTTTTGCTTGTACCCTACACTTGGCCACTATGCTTGTGGCCACCCAGTATGACAGCTTCCAGTGAAGGAAGGCGAGCCCTGCAAATCTGGGGCACAGCAGTGGGTCCATTGAGCTCTCTATACAAAGTCAGATCTGAAGAGAGGGAGAAATTGAGAAAATCTGATTCCAGGTCTGACTCTCATCAGGGACCAGTCAGTAATCTTGCTCATTTCATCCTTCTGTCAGCCTCAGTTTACCCATTTGTTAAAGGAGGAAACAGGTCTACATAGTTCCAGTCCCCTTCATTCTACCCTTATCTTAGCCAAAAGGCTAAGAAGCGATAAGTCCCCTAGATTCCCGACTGGATGGTTCCTGCCTGGAATCACCAGGACCTGTACATTCATGTATTCACCCATAGATGGGCATTTATTAAGTGCCTGCTGGATGAAATGCACTGTGCAAGTAATAATGGTGGGAAAAGGCTGGACTGCACCCAAACCTAATTGATTTATCTCAGGAGTGTGAGAACTCAGCCCACTTGGCTCATTTCTTAACTCTCTCCAGGTCATACTCAGACGCCAGCTCCCTGCTCTCCCACTCTCTGTGGTGATGGAGACAGTGAAGGAAGCTGGGGTGTGGCGAGAACATAACTTACGTTAGGTTCAGCCCAGGGAAGCGTGTCTGTCAAGGAAATGACTGACCCGTTTCTATCAGAAAAGAGGGAAAGAAAGAGAAGATGGGACTGGTGCGTGGTGTATCAAAGTTGATGCCACCAATCCTGTGCCTGTCTCGGCACCCCAGGATAAAGTTAGCCTCAGCTTCCATGGGTGGAGTTCACAGGGCCCGATGGTGCCTGAGAGGATTGCCGGACCACTGTGGGGGTCAAGCCTGTGGGCACCTCTCCTCCAGTGGTATTATAGAGAAATTTTTCAGGAACCTTGAACAAAGAGAAATCACAAAACTGAATGAAGGTACCAAAATTTACATCAATGTGTGTTATATGATATATGTTGGATAGTAATATATATGTTTCAAAGTAATAATTTTGTATATATTTTAAATAAAGTATTATGGCTCTTTCAGTGTATAAAATCCATGTTTTTGCCATTTTTTTTGTACCAAAACTACTATGATAAGCCTGGAATCCTGTGCCCAATATCTACTTATTTTAGGCTAAACCCTTGACCCTGTAATTACAAGCTATGCAAATACAGGTTTTATAGCTCTAGAATCTGGGAACTCTAAGACCGAGAACCTGATTGACTTAGTGTCTGGAAAAGAACAGTTTCTTGACTCACAGGAGGTGCCTTGGTCCTGTGTCTTCATATGGCGGAAGTACAAGTGGGGTTCATAGTATGCGTGCGTGTGTGTGTGTGCGTGTGTGTACGTGCACGCACGTGTGTGTGTGTGCATGCACGCACGTGTGTGTGTGTGCATGCACGCACGTGTGTGTGTGTGCATGCACGCACGTGTGTGTGTGCATGCACGCACGTGTGTGTGTGCGTGCGTGTGAGTGTGTGTGTGTGCGCGCACACGCGCGCACGTGCGCATGCGCATGTATGCACTCAGGTATGCATGTGAGGGCCAGAGGTTGACATTGGGTGCCTTTCTCTATGGTTTTTCACATTAAAAAATAAATGATTAAAAGATGCTAACCCTATCAGGAGGGTGGAGACCTCATGACCAAATCACCTCCCCATAAGCCCTCTTAACACTATTACACTAGTGTAAGTTACAATCTCAGAATTTAGAAAACAGGTTTGTAACTATAGCAATTTAGGGTCTACACAGCCTGTACATAGCCAGCACGCCCGAAGCAGGCTGTGACACTGAGAAGACAGAGACTGTTGGAGAGGCAGGTGTCTCGGTGTCGAGGCTGCTCTTGACAGACATCAGGATGGTTCTGCGGGGTCAAGCAGCTTGTCTCGACTCTGACCGAAGCTGGCCACCGTATGCTCAGAACCACCCATACTTCTAGGAACTTCCGTCTCCTGACATTTGTCGTAAATGCTGTCACTAAGTCTCCATCACTGAGACTTGCAGGGCAAGTGCCGTTTTGGTTTCAGTCATTGATCTGTTTCTCATTCTCTTTGGTCCAGGATTTAACCAGGTCCTGGGATTTCTGGGATCCGTGACATCAGAGGGGCTACATATATGATATTTTTTTTCTGTCAATGCCCAAGGAAGAGAAAGAAACCTCTTAGCCATAGGAATAATTAATTCCCTCCTATGTAGATACTTGAGCCACGTGAAACAGCCACAACCTTTGAGACACAAAGTCATATCCTGAAAGGGCCGTGGGATGAATTACCTACGGGTGCCCACATTTAGGGCTGGTGAGTTGCAGCGTTTACAGAACCAACCCACGCACTGCTGGATACTTGGAGGCATTTGTAGATGACTCAAAGTCAGGTGATGCTCATACTGTACAAATGCACAGCACCCTGCACTCTTTTCAAGGAACCACAGGGGAAATCTGTACATATTTAGTAAAAAGGATTGTTTTCAAATATGTAGAACCCAAGGGTGTTGTTCTAATTATAATGAATCAAAAAAATTCCATCATCTTTTTGGTTCAATCTTTTTTTTGCATTTATTTGTGTATATGTATGTATGTACACACATATACATATATACACACACACACATATATATATATATATTCACATGTTCATATATATGAGACAGAGAGAGAATGCGTGTGTGTGTCCACGCACGGCATGTGTGTGGAAGTCAGAGGACAATTTCTGAGGATCCAGGTCATCGAACTTGAGTTGTCAGGCTTGGTAACAAGCACCTTTACCCACTGAGCTGTCTCAAAGATGGGGTCTGGTGACACCCCATCTTCTCATCTTCAATTTTGTTTTTCACAGCTGAAGTAAAATGAAAGCAAAGGTTGTGGGGCTGGAGAGATGGCTCAGCTGGTAAGAACACTTATTCTTCTTGCAAGGAACCCGGCTCTGGTTTGGAGCGTCCACGTGGTGACTTACCTGCATCCTTAACTCCAGTTCCAGGAGCCCCTGTGCCCTCATCTGGTCTCCTCAGGCATCAGGCACAGACATGCAGTGTACTTACCTATAGGTAAGAAACTCATGCACATTAATAAGCATCTATAAATCTTTTTTAAAAGCCAGCAAGGTTGTTGTGAGCGTGGAAATGAGCAATGGATATCTAGATCCGTTTCTGCTGTTTTTGAACCACTTACGTGTTTTCCTCTGCACAGCTCACAGGACAGGCTGTTTGGGACTCAGTGCAGGACCAGCAGCACTGTTCAGGCTGTGAACACCCTCATCCTCCACCTCTGAAGTCGAGAGGGGGCTTGGCACCTGACACTCAGGCCTGAGTCCCATAAACAACAAAAAGCCTTCAGTAATGTGGAGGAAGTGCTCCAGATGCAGACAGGCTGTCTGTGTCCTCGGGCTTCTCGCTCTCTGAATCATCCTGAATAAGCCAGAGAGCAGCCTGACCCCACGGCCCTCATCTTAGAAATAAAGCGACTCTTATCGGGCAGAAAAGAAAGCCTTGGAGAAGAGCAAGAGGTGAGGTGTGTCTGGTAAAATCCTCATTGTCTAGCATTCCCAATTCCCATAACATAAAGAAGCAAACAAAAATGACATATTTACAGGATAGAGACCAAGGAACGCCTGGCCCATGGTAGGCACTGGGAATTAGAAGCCATAATTGTTTCAGATGAACTGGGGCACCTGTTCTGTATCAATTTGTCCTGTTTATGGGCTAGGGCAGAAGATGGTTAGAGAAACAGGCTGTTGGATTTTTCTGAGCTAAAATAAAACAGAGATGGCTCTCCAATTAGAGTAGCATCTGGTTTGATTCAGTTTGGTACTGTGTACCTGGAGGCGACATCAGATTCCACAGGTTGGGGGCTCAGTTTCTAAGACTAGACAAGCCCCTTCCACACACTTCAGGTAACAGCACAAATAGTAGGCTGTCAGCTGAAGTGCATAATGGACTATAAGCCAGAGTTCCCAAAAAGCCATGCTAGGTGTGGTTAATTTGGTACAGCTGCTCACAGAACCCAGGGAGCCATTTTGCTTCCTCCACTTACCCTGTTATTATAGAGGAAACTGCAAAGGGAACAGGTGGGCAGGTAGGTGGAAAAACTGAGTAGGTTTGAGGCTTGCGGGAGGAGCATTGTGCTTCCCGCCCTCTCCAAGGTATAACTCCAGCAAAACTTGACCAGGCTTCTCCTGAAGCCTGTATGCACACATTCTCTGGTTTCTATGGAGGCTTCATTACAGCCTTGATCAATGAAACCACGGGCCATGTGTGATAATTCTCCTCACAGCAAGGTTTGGAGTAGGATTGAAACACTCCCTTTCTCTAGACTGCATCGACTTCCCTGGTGATCTATGCCACTGGGAAACAACCTGGAGGCCCTAGCCACACATAAGAGCTTACAAAAGAAGGGATGGATCTGAGAGTCCTAGAGTTTTTATGCCAGAACCAGGGCAGACCCCACAATGTCTGTTTCTTATGTTACATCATAGTTCTTGCCCTCGCGCAGCCTAGGATTTTAAAGCATTGGTGGACGTCAAAGGGAAAAGTCTGCCCTGTGGCCTCCACTGCACTCCTTCACTCCGTATACCTCTCTACTTGGGCTGATGGGAAGATGGCACAGTATTCCTCCATCTGGAGAAAGCAGCTGCATGTAACACCAGCTCTGAGGCCCACAGAACACATGGGAGCCTGTAGAAGCAGTGGTAAGATGGGAGCCATCATCTAGGGGAAAGGTAGGACTGACATAGCAAAGACAGCCAGCATTACAATGTCCCTTGGAAGCAGACATCAATTATAATTAAAGGGCTGGGTACACTGGTAATCATTCAGGCTGCTCCTTGCACCTCATTTCCCACATTTATGGTCTGCAGTGGTTTGACTCTGCCTGGCCCGGGGAGTGGCACTATTAGGAGGAGGTATGGCCTTGTTGGAGGAAGTCACTGTTGAGTTGGGCTTTAGGACCCTCCTCCTAGCTGCCTAAAGATGCTCAGTCCACTCCTGGCTTCCTAGCCTGGAAGCCAGTCTTCTGCTAGCAGCCTTCAGATGAAGATGTAGAACTCTCAGCTCCTCCAGTGCCCGTGTCTGCCTGCCCTGCCATACTTCCCACTGCCATGGTAACAATGGACTGACCCTCTGAACCAGTTCACCAGCCCCAATTAAATGTCCTTTTTAAGAGTTGCCTTGGTCATGGTGTCTCTTTACAAATAGAAACCCTAACTAAGACAGTCTTCATGGTGTGAGCTAGTCAGGGCTGCAAACACTTTGTGCTCTAGAATATGAGAGTGGGACAGGTATGGAGAAGCATGTATGATGAATCAGTTCTCCACATAACCTGCCCTCCATGGTCACACAAGCATGGGCGACTCACTAAAAGGCTAGGACTGGATGGCTTTGCTATGGGGTTATATGGCTAAGGTTATATGCTACCCCTGGAATAAAAGGGAGATTTAGTAGACTCCCCATAGTATCTGCCAATGAACCCCACAATGTAAATGTAAACAAGAGATCACAGAACACATAGGGATTTTAAAGTCCTAAGCAAAATTTCATACATGAGCCTTTGTTCTCGAAAAATAAGTATATCTTCATTACATCAATTGAGAAGGTGGGTTCTCTTCACCCTAAACCCTCAAAAGACACAGTCTTATGTGTAATGGCCTAAACTGCATGCTTATGTACCTGCAGTGAGGAGAATAAGAGTGAAAGTGAAATCTTGACACCACATAAGGATAAATGAACTTCACTAACATAAAGAAAAAAAAAACAATAAATACAAAACCGATTGACAGAACTCTAAGGATCTGACCATGTTAGAAGAAAGGTTACGTTCAATGCTCCAGCTGCTGCGTGGTAGAGACTGGATGTTACCGACAGAGCACTTGGCTGACTGACCAGATCGCCACAGTAGTTTAAACATTTAAAGAAAGGAAAGGCTTGGGGATCCTTGCTTGTGTCTCAGTGATTGGATTTTATGCTAAAAAATTGCAGTGTGCATGAAAATGCATGAGGGGTGTGTGTCATTCTGAGCAAGTGGCCCAGGTTGCTATAGTAGAGTCCCAGATTCCCTCATGTTCCCTGCCCTTCATCCCAGGAGAGATAAGGGCAAGACTCTGGAAAGAGGAGAGGTGCCAGAGAAAGCCATGGTCAAAGACGGGGCACTCGAGGAGCAAGGCACAGCTCCATCAACCTTCACGAGTCTCATAGGAACAGGAAGGGGGTTTTACTTTTTGTGAGTAGACCTCAAATAGGATGTCAGCTGCAATGGTTAATCTTCATTGTCAACTGGAACAGATTCAGAATCACCTGGGAGACACCTGAGGCAGGAGGACTCTCTCTGACTGGGGATGGTTCAACCTGCAGGCTGGGCCCAGGACTCATTAAAAAGGAGAGACAGCTTAGGGGACACATCTGTCCTGATCCACCCAGCAGAGGTCACTCCCATCACCATGCCTTCCCCACCATAATGGACTATACCCTCAATCTAGGAGCCAAAATAGAACATTTGTCTCTTCTTGTTAGGTATTTGGTCAAAGCAATGAGAGAAGTAGCTAATACAACCCTGATACTCTAGTTAAGCCTTCCTCAGTGTGTAAACACACACCTGCAGATCCTCATGGCCAGTTAGGAAAAACAAATTACTTCCTATAGCTTCACCTTCCATCTCCAGCCCCCTTCCGGCTGCCTCCAGCATCCACTGTCCATTTGCCAAACACTCCCTGGGGGGGAGGACCAACCCAAGCCTGTTTAGCATTTTCATCTGAAAGGCTCGCTGTTCCTTATGCACAGTCCTTGGGGGATATATTTCCAGCTTCCTCCCTCATTGAAATGCTGCTCCCATAGCTCTCCATTTCAGGACTTTGCCATGGTATCGGGGAGCCTTTGAATGGTTTATTACACCATGAAGGGAGGTCACTGCTCACCATGAAAGACAGGCAAACTGAACGTTTTAGAAAATGCACAAGGAAAAGTGGAAAGCTTTAAAAAAAAGAAAGAAAAAAATGCTTTCAACGGTGAACAGAATAAGGGAGAAACATTATCTGAAACTCAAAGCTTTTCTCCCTTAAAGCTTTCGAATTGCCTCTGGGATTTGATGGCCCTCTATAAAAGCAGCCAGCCTAGGGTACTGAGAAAGCACCCCTGTCCCCCAACACATGCACACACAGACCTTAGGGTTTCTTCTTAAGACTTGGTCAGGGGATTGTGGTCACTACCCGGTCTCTTCCCACCAGGCAAACAGAAGTGCTCCTGGCTGTCGTGAACATTCTCCATATGGGGGTATACCCCATAATTTCTAAATCAGTCACACTTCATTCGAAACTTTTGTTTGTCACTCCGTTTCTCCATGTCTCAATATCTGTTGCTATAACCCTTCCCCAGTCTGTACAATTTCTAAGGAAAGAGATGTAGTAATGCTTGTGGGTCTGAAGACTGGCAAGGCTAAAGGCATTGCTATAATCGTGGATCTGCATTCCAGAGGACACCTGCTGGAGTTCCTTGGGGGTCGAGGTGCCTTCCAAGACAAATAATTGCACCAGAGACACACATTTAGAAACAGAAATAGAGACAGAAAAGGAAAACCCTCCCTAGAATGGGTTTGTGAAGTGGGAAAGGCACACACACACTCAGAATCACTGAACCATGAAGCTCCTGACCCTTTATCGGTCATTCACAGGGTATTCACATTGTTTGTATATTGTGGGATTCTAGTATTAACCAATACTTAATCACCTCCCCCTCGCCACACACATATAGTAGCTTTATTGGTGTCGTCTCCCTGAGTAACATAGTAAGCACCCTGGCAAGACCACAGCAGGCTGGGGACAGCTGACCTCTTCCATCCATTGTTTATGAAGCAGCTCATTCCCCAGTATTTATGTAAACAGAAAATATCTGAGGACGACAACAGCGGGAGCAAATTAAGCTCACACAGGACAGACAGTGCCCTGCCTGCTTCTTGTGTTCACTTGCGTGAAATTACAGTGACGGGGCAGAGATAATGATGAGCTTACAGGATGCTCTCACATTCGGCGTGCCCAGCCTCTATAATTAGATAACCTTTGCTTCTGTCTATTCCACTGAGATTACCCAGGACGCAACTGCAAAGCAGGTGTGCAAACATTCCAGGAAATCTGCAGTTTCAGGCTCCCCATGGCGGTAGAAGAAGGAAACAGACTGACTTTAATTTCCTCAGATACTGTTCCTCGGCTCATATCCACAGGGAAATGGTACATTAGTCTTTCCCATCCCATCCCATCCCAGACCCCAGACCCTCAATTTGTACTCTTCAAAATGTCATCTTTCTCTCCCAACAAAATGAGGCAGAGAAATTCCCCTACCCCTGTCAAGCTCTCAGCACCCCTAGATGTCAGTGCCATGGAGTGGTGGTGATCCACTCAAAGGCAAAAATTGAGGGGTCCTGGTAGCGTCAGGTATTCCTCAAGGAGGGACATGACTAAGGATCTGAAAATGGGGCAGTGTCTCCCCTACCCACAAGACTGGATGGTTGTAGAGAGAGGTTGAGGAAAATTAAGGGAAACATAACATTCATTAGAAGGTCTGCTTTGAAACACAACCCTGCCTGATCATACGCCAGGCCCACAGGCACCATCCCTATTCTTCCCTGTAAGTTAGTCTGGCTTTTGTTCCTGAATAGGCTTTGTAGATAGGCAAGGGTCACACCAGAGATTGCTACTGGGGAGTCCTTGTTATCAAACATCTGGTGCTCAGTTTAAACCTATTCTGAAGGGCGTACACCAGACCACACACCAGAGACAATACTCTATTCAGACAATAGATGGATGACTTTTAGACAGGTTGATAGAAGCTTTTCTGGATATAGAAAATAGAAATTCTAATACAATCTAATGATTTTTAATATAATACATTCTAATTAAAATTTGTATATATAAATATGTACACACACACACACACACACACACTCTGTTGGTAACACACTGTTTATCTTAGTTATGTTTTTCTATTGTTGTGATGAAACACCAGGACCAAAAGAGCAAGTTTGGGAGAAAGTTTATTCAGATTCCATTTCCGCATTGCTGTTCAATATCAAAGGAAGTCAGGACAGGAACTCACACAGGGCTGGAACCGAGGGGCAGGAGCTGATGCAGAGGCCATGGAGGGGGGCTGCTTACTGGCTTGCTCTCTATGGTTTGCTCAGCCCGCTTTCTTATAACACCCAGGACCACCATCCTAGGGATGGCACCACCCACAATAGGCTGGGCCTTCTCCTATTGGTCACTAATTAAGAAGATGTCTTATAGCTGGATCTCATGGAGATATTTTCTCAATTGAGGAGGCTCCTTTCTCTCCGGTGACTTTAGTTTGTGTATAATTGATACATGACACCAGCCAATACACTATTTAAAAATCATGAAATGGATTGTCAATTTACTTTTTAAAAAAATTTAAAAACAGGCCAAGTAAATTCAGTCATGGAAGAGAACTGTACGCTTTGACTTAGTTGGGCTACCTGTGCTGTCAGAATCACAGAAACAGGAAGCACAGTGTGGTTGCCCGGTCCAGGGAAAGTGAAATGGGAAGCTATTGTACTTCACTGAACAGAGACTCTCAGGGCCACCTTACAAGTGGCTGCAGGGGCTGGAGAAACAGGTCACATGTGAAGAGCACTGGCTGCTCTTCCAGAGAACCCAGGTTTAATTTGTAGCACCACATGGCAGTTCATAAGTGTCTGTAACTCCCATCCCAGGGGTTCTAACACTGTCTTCTTGCCTCTGTGTGCACTGCATGGATATGGTGCTCAGACGATATATGCAGGCAAAATACTCAGACACATAAAGTAAAAGTAAAGTGGAAGAAGAAAGTGGTTGGAAGGTTGGTACAACAGCTCGGTGGTTGGAAGGGATCGCTGCCAAGCATGATGGTCTGATAGTCCAGGAACTATTTGATGGAAGGAGAACTGACTCCCTTGAGTTGTCCTCTGATTTCCAGATGTGTGTGGCTGCAAACCCTGCCCTGCTCCATAAAAAAAAAAATGTAGTAACATTGGTAGTAACAGTTATTGCTTTTCTTTAGGGCACAATATTGATTTCTTGACGTGGTTTATTCATATAAAATAAATATACTCTGGTAAATTATTTGAAGTCAAAAGAAACTGTTTTGGGAGGTGCACATTATTATGCAAACAACCAAGAAATGCTTTCTTCTCCTCTAATTCTCAAGAAAGCACAAGTTTAGCATTTGGTTATACATATTTATAAGCTTCAGTCAATGGTGGTCTGTAACTCAGCAATGTATTGATACAATTTAGAACGGATTTGGAGGCTTTCCTGTAACATCCTGACTACAGAGGTGAGAGGGAAGGACACTGGGCAGCCTGCCCCCAACTCCCAATTCTATCATGAGCATCGACTGATCCAGGTAAATCAAATGTTTGTGTGGACCACTGAGGGCAAATCAGCTTAACTGTAGGCAATGAAGACCAGGTCATTCTAGCTCGTATTCCTGAGATTAGGCTGGGATTTGTCTGCTGAGCTTAGAAGAACACAAATAGAATCTGAAGGGAAAAAAATTACTATCTCAAGTAAGTAACAGAAAAGCCTTCCATAGAGAAAGGCAACTGTGGTGGTGAAGGACTCGAAGAAGCCAGAGACAAAGCAAAATGCTCCTTAGCCCAGTCTGGAGGACAGGAGAAACTGAACAGCAGACAGCGGAGCTAGGACCCATGTGGGTGGCTATGGGGTCACTTTCCTGGACAGAGAGCATGCAGTAAGGTGTGAGTCCTGACATCCCATAGAAACAGACACACCATAGCCACACTGCTGAGCAGGATGTATGTGATAGGTGCTCCCAGGCCTCCCTCAGCCCTGGAGGGCAACATTACCTTACCCTGATTCCTCTGCTCGTAAAGTTAACACTTGAAGGGACCCGCTCTACCCCATGATCATGGATGAGACCGACCCCATGGTCCAGGTGGAATGTCAGAGCCAGCATCTTTTTGATAGTCACACTTGTCCCACTAGCTGTGTGTGTTGCTTTCTAATTCTTTCTTGCCATGTGATCTCATTTAGCTAATTTACAACTCTAGGCTGCAGACTGAATTATAGCTATTTGTTTCCCTTCCCTGGTTGCAAGCTAAAGAAAAGCAGGCGTCATTAATTCAGTGCTTTTCTCCAAACGGCATGTTAACAAGCTTTTAGATGGTGCTCTAGCCACTGAGCTTTTCCGAGAAGGTGAAAAGGTCTCTGATCCATATGGTCTAGATTCTTGTAGGTTTTCATTTCAGACGCTAAGGTTGACAGGTCCGCTAGGAGCAAATGGGGTGTTAGTTAATATCTAATTACTCCTAACACAAGTCACAGCCCATTTAACTGAGGCAGACGCCAGTCTTTTGCCTCCACAAGACTCATTTAGAACAATTTACTTTTTCTCTGCCTTGTCTCCTATCTTTGTAGTAGTTCCACAATTTGGTGTGAATGCTGGTCTTTTTCTCAGTCCAGCCTCTATCCAGTTTGGCTTCCACCATATCTTGTTTTCTTACTACCTAATATGCTAATACACACTAGGATACCAGTGTGTATATCATTAAAATTACAAAAAAAAAAAAAAAAAAAAAAAAAAAAAACAGATGTGACCTCACTTCTCTGAACACACCACCTGTGATAGTCCAAGTGACCCCAGGTTTGTTTTGGGGGGGTCTCTTTGCTTGGCAAAGTGCCAGCAGGAGAATCTGCAGGCGGGGACCATCCTGCTGACCCGGCACCAGAGTAAAATCACCAGAACATTACCCCAATTTCCCTGTTTGCAATCTGAGCCATGACAACTTGCTTCACTTGCTGATGTGAGATTTACTCCGCCATGTGATAAAGTAGGGTTGGAAGAGTCAGAAAGAACCTCGTAGTAACAAATCCCCTACTTTGCTCTGGAATGGAGCGGTACTCGGGATTGAAGCCATGAGAGTAGTGGCACTCAACAGCTTTGCTCAGACCTGCTGTGACCATTTCGGGGGGGGGGGGTTTGAAAAAAAAATTCATGCACTCATGTGTTGGGAGTGCATGGGGCAAGAGGGTGCTCCCAGGTGTCCAGCTCTATGACTTTCCCTCTTTATTCCCTTGAAGACAGAGTCTCTCACCCAACCTGCAGCAATGTTGTCTCTGTCCTCCATATCTCTGGGCTTCCAAGCCAACTTCTGGTTTTCAACATGGGTTCCAGGATTGCAAATCAGGTTCTCATGCTGTGTGGTAAGCACTTACCCAGGGAAGCATCTCTTCACCCCAAGAAAGTAGAAAGGTTTGTTTATCTTTCTGGAATGTGCTCAGGATTAGGAATGCAGGAGCATAGGGCTTAAGACCATCTGGCTCCAAGGAGAATGAGTCAGGTCACCCAGAATCTTGGTTCACAACTCCCCAGTGCACTGTTCATCTGGAGGCACTGCGTATGCAGGAGTGTCCTAAGAATAAGCAGGAGATAAACGCTGAGGTAGAGAGAGTTTAAAATCCAGCCAAGTCATAGCAGAGCCTGAGGGACAGCTGTAGCTGCTGCGGGCACTTCCATGGGCACAGGAAAAGTCAGAGTACAGCTATATTCTAGAACTCCTTATGGTTGAGTGGCATCTGTGGAAACCAGCACTTCATCAAGGTGGCTTTTATTTTTAAAAATGACCCAAGAAAAGAACAAAGAATTAGAAGAATTTTAATAAAATCATCAAGTTTACATTTGTACATCTTGTGGGTTTGGGACCCATTAAGAGGCAAAGGAAGCTATGATGACAGATTCCTGTGGGAGAGCAAGCAGGAAGCAAGGGTTGCCCTGGTTGTGCAACAGGTGCCCCATGACAGTGTGACCCATTTCTCTGTGCTCCAGGACTGTCGACCACGGCTCACAGAGCCTCTCTAAGCTCTGTGCTCAGACCTAGTGCCCACAGCGTAGGTGACAGGCCTGGTAGGCAGAAGCAGGTAAACAGTCAAATTGAACATTCCTGCTCCCCTCCAGATGCCAATGTGACCCGAGCTCAGCCTGTGCAGTTCCAGCTAGCATGGCTACAGAGCCCGAGGAAGGAGCTGAGTGCCAGCTGTTGTGCTACCCAGGGACAGTCACAAGAGAGCAGGGCTGTGACAAAACTATGCTGTGTTCATTTTAAAAATGGGATTTGTGAAATGGCCCCTGGGAGAGTTTGAGGAAGGTAAGGAAATAAGAGTTTGTAACATGTGAGGTGGCTCTCCACCTTGTAGAACTGTCTGCTTTAAAGGATTTGGTGGGGGCGGGGCTGGGCTGCTCGACTTCATCGATCAATGCTCAGAGAAGAGACAAGGGTCCCTCACGTTAGCAGTGAGCAATCACAAGCCCTTCCTGAGACCGCACCCACTCTGTGCGTGGAAAAACGGTGCTTTCAGGTTTGACAGTGCTCAGATTAAACCACCAGTTCGTAGGTTGTAATGACACGCAGTGAGAAGAGCATTCTCAGTCATCCTTGACACAGTGGAGCTGCAAGGAGACGTCATCATTTATTCTCAGACATTCAACTCACGTAGGGAAAAGGGTGCCAGTCCCCTGGTCACTCACGGGTGCTTTTACTTCCTGGCTTACTTGGAATCCCAAAGGGAAAAGAAATATATGGATTATTGTTAAGTGCAGAGATCATTTTGTCAAGAATGGACAGCTGGGGTGGGGGTGGGGGGCTGGCAGATGGGGTGGGGTGTGTCCTGTGGCCATCCCGTCAGCCTAGGAGATGCTCTTTTCCAAGCATCCTGGTAGAGATGCGCGATCTGACCTGAGGTTCTCAGAGTCACCATCCCAGGGATGACTTCAGAGAGCAGGGGAATGGCAAGAGCTGCAGTTTGTCTGTGATGTGACAGAGACACCAAGTCCATTGGTCACAGATGAGACCTTTCCTTTGAGGGTTCAGGAAAGCTCCGGGCAGGCATGGAAAGTGCTGGCAGATAAGGTAGCCTCGCCTAGGATCCTGCAGAAACGCCTGTGGGCAGAGCATCGGAAAGCAGCCCTGACAGCTGCCCGCCCGCCGGGGAGGAGGCCAGCATGAGCCTCTCCTGGAAGGCTCACCGGCTTACTCGTCACATTTCCCTTTGAATTTCCCAAGTGTTCAGTAGAAGGTACATTTTAACAAGGAAAGAGATATCTGCAGTGAATATGGCTGGAGAAATTCCAAATGAAACTATGAAGATGATATGAATTCAAATAGACATGTGAGTTGTGCATGTCCATCGAGGTGTTTGCAGTTGCAAGTGGATGAGAAGGAACCTACTCTGGGCCCTCACACACCTGGGTCTCCTTTCTGTTGCAGTCTTCAGGATGGGCAAAGGATCTTTCCACTTAGACCTCTCCTCTTTTCCCCACCGTGTGTGTGTGTGTGTGTGTGTGTGTGTGTGTGTGTGTCTGTGCGTGCATGCGAGCGCGTGTTCTCTCCCTCCTCATGTAGGCTCTGGGGATTGATTTCAGGTTGTGTGTGTGTGTGTGTGTGTGTGTGTGTGTGTGTGTGTCTGTGTCTGTGCGTGCATGCGAGCGCGTGTTCTCTCCCTCCTCATGTAGGCTCTGGGGATTGATTTCAGGTTGTCAGGCTTGGTGGCAAGTGCCGTTGCCCCCTGAATCATTTCACCATCCCGTCTGCTTCAAGCTTTATCTCTTTCTAGATAGATTTCCATGTGCTAGGCAGCCAGAAGCATAGGACTTCACACCAAGTAAGTGCTTAACTAACCGAGGCAGAGGGTTTCAGAGGTTGACAGATGGATGGGAAGAACAGAAACTACGTCCACTTTAGGGCAGACGTGAAGCCTATATGAAGAGTACACCTCCTTAAAGGCAAGGAGCCCAGCTCAGGCCTCTGCACCCTGGACACTTGCCTGGGCCAGGCAGACCCCATTTCCAGGCCCCGCCTGTGTCTACACCGCCTGCCTTTCAAAGTTGGCTTGTGCTTTGGATGACTGTAACCTCCTGGACTGTCACTGTCCTGGGATGGGATGGGGGAGGGGAGAGGGTCAGGCCTTTCCATTGACATTCACACAAAGAACAATCAGCAGTGAAGCGCCCTGTTTCCCAGGGACAGCATCTCCCTGGTGCCCACACCTTCCCTTTGTTCCGGCTCACACAAATGAACAGGTTTGGAAAGGACTTGGAATCCCTTTGCAGCCTGGAACCAGGCTTTTCAAGTCCGAGTGCCAGGGCTGGGCGAGCTGGGGTTTGTGTGTCTGCTGGCGGCACAGTGGGTGTGCACAAGCCCTCCATTTGGGTATCTGACAAACACAGGTTCACCAAAAGGGTTCTGGCAGAGCTGGCAAAGCTTTTTTTCCGAGAGCCAGATGGCACTTCCCTTCAGCTTCATCTGCAAACAGAAAGCGACAGTGAGCAGTGGGCCGAGTCAGGGTGGGCAACATTCTGCTGTGGACTATGGCTCCCTATCAACTCTGGGCATCAGGCATGAGAAATGGAAATACACAGAACCTTCTTAATGGGCAGACAGAGGAAGTGGCAGAGTTGCTTTCCTTTTAAAGATCTCTGTGTGCGTGTGCGTGTGTGTGCGTGTGCGTGTACGTGTATACACTGTGTGTCTGCATGAGTTTATGGGCACCAGATACCTGCAGAGGCAAGAAAAGGTCGTCAGACCCCTGAAACTAGAGTTGTGAGCCACCAGTGGAGTGCTGGGAACTGAACCCAGGTCTCACAAAGGTAGTAAGCAGTCTTAACCTCTGAGACACCTCTCCAGCCCAGGAGTCGGTCTTCTTAAAGCAACCGTTTTGTGTCTGGAAATTTCTATATAAACTTCAGCACTCTCAAAGCATTGACTGTTTTAACCCCAAGACTGTCACAGAGTCATGGCTATCAGATCAAGGAAGAACCTCATTTGCAAATAAAAAGCAGGACCCAGATCAGGGATTTGGTAGAAGTCACTCAGTTAATTAGTGGCACATTCCCAGCATCACAATTTCCTTTTTTTGGAAGTCGTAAGAAACAGCACTATGGGCCCTAGTCCAAAACTTAGAACTTGAATTGCAAAAGTTGAGGCTTCTCTATACGCTCTCTGTCAGTCTGGACAAGTCAGTCACTGGCAGGAGCAAGCAGCAACTACCAAATTCTCCGGCATGAACTAGTAACCTCAGCCAGCAGGCCAGGCGAGTTAGTACGAGGGAAATGTAAGAGAGGACAGAAGCAAAAGGCCTTAAAGCTTAAGGCTCTGAGGTAGAAAACAAGACGAAACAAAGCAGGCAGGTGTTCACAGAGAAAAAGGTAATATACTCCTGGGAGGGTTGGGGGGAGGGGTCAGCATGTGCCAAGGACAGGAGGTAGGACAGCATGCTGTGTGGCCAGGCAGGCAAGGCCAGATATAAACTGGGAAGCAGCAGGGAAGTGACAAGAGGTGAGGGAGACTGCATGTTCCAGGCCACAGGGGCTTAAGGAGGCTTATTTATAGAAGAGCATGATTCCCATGATTCCCCCTCTTCTAGACAGCCATGTGGGGCAGAAATGGAATTCTGCGGGTTTCTGAACTGGCCTGGGAGGTACTTCTGGGCTCTTCCTTGTGACTATCACAAGCCTCAGTTCTACACTCTGTGCAAAGGACTTGTCATTGGCAGACCACACATAATGCTATTAAGTACTCAAACAATACATCAGGGGCGTGTCCACTCCAACATGGATCACCTCTCTCCACTTTCCCTGCATCCTCCCCTGGTTTTGTTTGTCTCAGACAGGGTCTTGCACTGAAGCCCAGCTGGTCTGAAACTTACTATGCCTCTCTGTTGACCTTCAGTTCTGACCATTTTCCTGCCCCAGCCTCCCAAGTGTTGGGATTATAGTGGTGACTACACTCAGCTTCTACAGTGTCCTGATTATCAGTGTCCAAAGGGGAAAATGCCTCAGCAATGCTACCCATACAGATCTCTGCATCTTGGTGGGAACAATCAAATTTGGAGAGTGGGAATAAAAACTGGCCAAGACCATCTTGTCATAGTTTAAAAACTTACCTCCCATGCCACATGGGCTGGCAGAGGAGCAAGCTGGCATGAAGGCTAGGCACTCACCTTATCATACATGTAAATCAGGTTTTCTGATTTGGCCAGGCCAAGAGCCACCTGTGTGGTCCTCCTGGCGTGGATGCTGTCCCTCATAGCCCCTGTGAGGAAGGGGCAGAGAAGCTGCACCGACCAGGTGTCAGGCAGCAGCTGTAGAACCTGGGTGGCATCAAATTCCCTGGCATGATGGTTCAGCAGGTCCACAGCAGCCACGGTCAGGTCATGGGCAGAGGGGCCTGCACGGAGGTACATGGCAAGCAGCGTGTGGAAGAGGCGCTGACGGCAGGCTGCATCCTGACCCTCGGAGCTCCATAGGCAGTAGTCCTCAGCTGCAGAGAAGTCCCCCATCTCGTGCACCAGGATGTGCAGGGCCTTCTCATGCTCACCCAGCTTCCCGTGGAGGATGGCGCTTTCCATGGGCAGGCCAGCACCCTGGATTTTCTCTATCAGACAAAATTGGCACTCAGTTGTAGACTGGGCTGGCGGGCTGGGCTCCCCTGCATGCTCCTGCAGCCTCGGCAGAAGCAGGCTCTCTAGCTACCTAGACATTGCTAAATAGTGCCACCTAGATGATCAAGGGAGGTGACTCCTTAGAATTTCCCCTGGTGACTCAGGAAAACTGAAGATAGCTTTCACTGTTAATGTTCAGGAAATAGGTGAGTCTGGTCCCAAAAGAGCCCTAAAGCATCACCAAAGCCTTGGCTCCTGTCTGCAGTTACAATGCTCCGCCTTCCCACTACAGAATCCTATGACTAACACGCAGGGGAATGACTGTCTGTCCATGTCTTCAGGAGGACCAGAATGAAGACCCTCCTGGAAAGGCCCCCAAATCCCTCGCAGTGTTTTTGAGTAACACTATACACTTGACATCACCTCTGATGACTTAGGATACAGTGAAGTATGGCTAACATAATATGATATTTATGCTGAATATCTTCAAGTCACAGTTGGTTGGATATGCAGATGCAGAATCTATGAAAAAATTCAAATATTCGCTTTACTGTAAAAGCTATGCTCAACCCCTTTATTCCAACTTAAAACATGCTTCACTGAAAGGAATGTGGGTTCAAGGTATTTAAAAGAATCCTATCTGTATTATCTAACAAGTTTCTGGAACAGAAGTAAAAACTTTTCTTTTGTTCCCCCTGTAGTTAGGCTTCCAGAATATGGCACAGCCCAGGGGCAGTGTCAGACCTGATCAAGGCTCGCCCTTAGCGGGCTGATGGGCTGAGTCTTACTGACCAGGTCACTTTGCTCTCCTGTGGGCTGCGAAATAGAGGACAACACGAGTTCTTACCCTCTGCAATGGATATTCCCAGGACAACTCTCAGTTCAGTGCCAAGGTTAATACAAAGTGATAGGCACTGGTATCTGAGACCTAATGCCCGAGGCAGATATCGCCAGCCTGGGGGCGAGGGAGTAAAGGGCTGGCTGCATCGCCTGTGTCAAGTACAGACGCAGGCACAGATGCCACAGCACACAGGCTCCACCCCTGTCCTACAGTAAAGTAAATGTCAGCAAATAATTGCTAAGAGGTTGCCATATTAGGGCACAGACAGAGGTAAAACGGAGACGGGAGCTGCAGATTCTGTGCTTGGACTATGACATTTCTCTTAAGGGGCTGGAACACAGCAGATCTGGGGGCCTGTGGGGTGCAGGTGCCACCCCAGGGATACAGAGTGAGGAAGGTACCAAAGCCAGTAGAAGGTGAATCATAAATGATGTGTTTTACAGCTCAATCCAAAACCCATCAGGACAGCTGAGGAAAGGGGCTCACGGAATCACCCTATGGAACCCAAATGCTGCACTCTGGGACAAAGCTCCCTCGGCCCCACAGAAGTCTCTCACGGGGATGCCAAGTTTATCCTCACCTTTCAACAAGTGGACACGGTACAGGTCAGACTTCTGGAGCAGCCTCCGGAGTTTGGCCTGTGTCTCGGTGGCTTCTACATCCTTTCCTCCAGGGGGCACCCTCTGCCGAAGCACTTCCTCCAGGTAGAGGATGGCAAGGTGGGTGTGGTACTCTTCCTTCTGTGGGAATCAGGGATGCACCAGACAGTGTTTACATGAGGGAGGCTGGGCAGATTCTCGAATACAATGGACAGGGTACCCTCAGGGGACTGGAAACTTCCAGGACCCCAACACAGAGGGGGCATTATAGTCTGTACTGCTATAGTTCGGATGCTAAATGTGTTCCCAAAGCCCATGTGTTCAAAGTCCCCATGGGACAGCTACTGGGGGTGGGGATAGAGCCTGGAAGGAATGTGGTCAATGGGAAGGAGGGGGACCATAGTAGAGGCAGTGGAACCTCAAAACCCTACCCTGCCCTCTTGACTTTCTGGATACAACACTGCATTTTTCTGCTAAGAAACCTAATAAAAAAGAATGGGACAATCTGTCACAGATTGAAAAACTGTGGGGTAAACTCCTCTGCTCTTCACAAGTTAATTGCCTCGGATATTTTATCACAATGATGGAAAGATGATTAACGCATGTCAGGGACACCTGGGAGAAAAAGGCTTTAGGTATTCTGTAAATGACACCGCTTCTCCCATTTCCTGTGAGGACAATAACAAAGCGAAGACGAAGGTGGGGTAGAGATGAGACTCGAGGTAGAGCATCTACTTCTGCTCCCTCCAGGTCTCTGTCACTAAGGCTCACACAGCCTCGCATAATCAACAGGCAGACTGAGTGACCAGGGAGTAAGACCTGCCCCAAAAGCGACAGTCAGGTTCCCTCTCCTAGGCTGTCAGTGACCTTCTGTTAGGCTGTGTGCTCACCTGCAATCTCCTGTCGATAACGAGATGTTCCAGATACTTAACCAGGGCTTTAGGGTATTTCTTAAGGCAACTAATAATGTCGTCTGGATTAAAACTAGTTTGCTGCTGCTCGTCCAAAGGTCTCTTGGTGAAAACCTGAACTCCAACCTGCAGAAAGAGCAGCAATTCAGTTTCTTGGTCTTTCTTTTGGTCACTTAACAGTCATGTTTTGGCTACAACCATCATGCAGGATGCACTGATGATAAGCAGGTACAACTTCTCATATGTCACACTTATCTCAAAAATATGGAGGAAAAAATGGTCCAGCAAGAAAGACCAAACAAAGCGTATGCCACGGACAGGAAAGAGGCACTAAGTAACCCTTCCCACACACTGCCGGGATTTCTTTTAAGATGGCTGGAAACTAACAAGTGGAGCAGTCACTGGTAACAGACTTTGACAGCCATGCAACAAACGCTAGCACTATTAAGATGATCCCAAATAGAGGCTGTTCTTGCAAAGATCAAGTGAGAAAATCCAGAAAGTATGAAAACTCACAGTGTGCTCTTGGCTCTCTGAACACGCTGTCTGACTAGCAGATTATTACTGTGTTGGGCTAATTTGCCTTCTGAGCGTGCAGTCCCTGACTGCTTCCAGGCTGCCTTCCGATGCCTGCCATGCGGAGCCATTACACCTTGCTGGGTTCTCCCTGCACTGACATGTGTACTGTTGCTTGCTCACATGTGTGTATGCACACATGCTCACATACCCTGTGAACCCCAAACATGAGACCCGTAACACAGCTACAGGTTGGACTGTTTCTTGGCTCTGCTTGCCTACATGACCTTGAAAGAATCTGTTAACCCCATCTGTGAACCACGACCTCCAAGAGATGACAGAGGTCACGTGGAGGGACACCACGTGACACACAGAATAATTCTGTGTGTTTGGCTGAGATAACTCTGTAAATGGAAAGGACCCAAACCTTTCATGACACTGTATCTGCACTGCAGGAACATGTGCAGGTGCATTCTGTAGGTATGTGCACAGACATAAAAGATGAATGCAAGGGCCAGGGAGCAGGCTTAGGAGGCAAGGTCCTTCCTGCTAACTTGACTATTTGAGTTCAATCCCTGAGATACACGCAGTGGAAAGTGAGAACCTTAACTGTCTTCTGACTGCCACACATACAGTATGGCATATGTATATACATGTATGTGCACAAACACACACAAATAAATACATAAATGCAGTTTTAAATGTCTCAGTATGAGAGGAATAGGGACTCTGACCTAGCTCAGGAAGTGGGATGGATAACAGGAGTCTGCCCTGCTCTGTCCTACCCTGCATCAGGGTCTGATCTTATCTCTACCAGGGAAGCCAAGGAAATGGATCTGCTATGCCTGCTACCTTAGTCCTGGTAACTTGTGGAGCCTCTTTAAGGTTTCTGTCCCTCTGTCCTGAGCATGCTGCCTGGCTCTAGAGCAAGGGTTCTCAGCAAAGGTACCCCTTTGGGAGTTGCCTATCAGATATCATGGATATCTGATATTTAATATTATGATTCATGGTTGGGGATTTAGCTCAGTGGTAGAGCGCTTGCCTAGCAAGCGCAAGGCCCTGGGTTTGGTCCCCAGCTCCGAAAAAAAAAAAAAAAGAAAAAACAAAACAAAATATTATGATTCATAACAGTAGCAAAGTTACAGTTGGGAAGTAGCAATGAAATAATTTTATGGTTGGGGTCAACCACAACATGAAGAACTGTATTAAAGGATCACAGCATTAGGAAAGTTGAGAACCACTGCTGTAGAGCCAAGAGCCCACAGCGGCTTTTTTACTGTTGTTCTCTCTCAGCCTCCAAGATGAGCCAGGTCATGTTCATGACACTGGACACCTCCATGTCCACAGCCTCTCAGGAGCAGAAGAGGACGGTGTGGCCCAGATCTGAGCCACCTCTTGCAAAAGGCCAGTCTGTGTAGAGTGAGAACCTGTACCCATCCCAGAGAACAGAATGCAGATTTCTGTTCCCTGGCAAGTGAAGGGGGAACTGCAGGAGTGTTCTCAGAATACCAGGGGCATGAGAGGGCTCTGCAGGGGGAGGGCTCTGCAGAAACCTCAGCACAGCAGACTGCGTTTTGCTTATGCTCAAAGGAAGGCAATAAAAGGGCACAGAGTAAACAGGGGGAGAACGAATGCAGCTTTTTTTCTCTTCCACCTAAAGCTGGGGGGAGCTTTGGTGTCAGATTTCTAGCAGCCATTCCTAAGAGGATGCATTTATGAAACACGAACCTCCTGGCTTTTCTGCAACAGCCAGTCAGCATGGGTCCACACCAGCTCTTGGTCTAGGCAGTAGGTAAGAAAGTCAACGATGTATTCATACAGGTCTGAGCGTGTGGAGTCCTGGATGTCCCCATTCACAATGTTCACCCACAGCTGAAAGGAAATAAAACGAAACCAAACGTAGAGCTGGAACATTATGTATCTTGCAGAATTCGCTTAGAAAATGCTTGTTTTCTTACTTGATTTCTCATAATTTTCAGAACACACAGGATGAACTGTCCCCACATGAAAATCTATAATTTGAGCATTCACAAGCATGTTGACAGTACAACCTGGATTTCGGGCTTTCAACTGGACAGCTGACTGGGGAGGCTCTAGCTTCCTATGCTACTTCAAAATCTGAAAAACTCTAAAATCTAAAACAATTCGGGCCCTGAGCATTTTGAATAAAGAATGATATAGTACAGAAAGCTATAAATTCTATAATTTTTTGAGAAATAAATCTGAAAACCCAAATGTGCCAAATCTGAATTTTCAAAATTTGAGATGATGCTAAATGTGGAAAATTCCAAACCATCCAACTTGATTTTGAGCACAGACTTACAAAAATTATTTTCATGCTATTTGTGCAAGACAAATTTAGTTTATGCTTGGGTCTTATGTCCAAGACATCTCCCTTTGTACATGCAAATACTTCAAAATCTAAATCTTCAATGCTGTGGCGACCCCCAACTAAAGCTAACGAGGATGCTCAGTGCGGTCCTGCTTTCTTCAGAACGGAATTCACCAGCTACATAATCGAATCAAAGTCCACCGAAAAGTGTCGATGTTTTAATGGAATTTGCACCACTTGCCCCATGTTATTCAAGTATGCGAATCTTTCTCCATAGCTGTGCTAATAGTATTATCACACACACACACACACACACACACACACACACACACACACACACACACACACAGAGTCATTCTAAAGATGCCACTGCTATGTCTTAAACAATAGACATTTTGTTTGCAATATCCGCGTCTGCTCTTGGCCTTGAGGCTAGGCTTGTGTTGATGGAAGCTCATTTTCCTGCTTTCTTCACTCTTTATGCCCTTGTGATGCTTTAGCAAAGAGGCTGCAGACTAAACTCACAAAGGCATAGCCAAAGTCAGGGACGAGCTGGTATTACACAAAAGGCTTACCAGAAAGCTAGCACCCAATGAAGTCTGAGAGGTAACAGGGCCAAGGGGAGCCCATCCCCCCAGGGTGTGAGAAGGCACTGCGAAGATCAATGGGAAGCTGTGAGGTGCAGGCCAAGAGACAAGGCTACAAATCAATGTCATTCAATGCAGGCCCAGCATCCCTGCTGGCCTTCACATCAGCTGCTCCGTAGGGCAGGCAGGAGCATGAACTTGATCAGCATTGGCTCCTCCTGGTGCTGGAGGGGAGGCAACTGCCCAGCTTACTAGCCACAGTTGCTGTTATTAACAGTAGAAATTATAACACAATTGTTACCTGCTGCCCTGAGTTTCTAAGGTGACATCACATGCCTGCTGGCTCAGCAAAAATATCACATTCAAGCTAATTCAAGCTAATTTCGTGAAAGTAGAGAAAAGCAGTGGATGTTAGCACTTAAAAAGGGTGGTAGGGAGTCAGGGGCAGAGGGAAGCTGGATGTAGGTTACTAAAATACAGTTAGAGAATTAATCCCTAGTGTTCTGTGGCTCACTGGGGTGAATAAAAGCACTAAAACAGATGAGCTCTAAGCTCCCCAGGACAGAGACAGTGAATATCTAAGATCACTTTCTACTGTACACATGTGTCAAATGGTACGCTGAGTCCAAGAAAAGTGTACAGTTACTATGTGACAGCTGATTTTCTAAATATATGCTTATGTGTATGTATGCACCCATGTGTACATATGCTGTATGTGCCCATGAGGGCCAGAAGAGGGGGCCAATCCCTAGAATCATAACCTGCAGTTATGAGGTTGTGAGCCACCCAATACCGGTGGAGGAATGGACTGGAGTAGAGCAGCAACCGCTCTTAGCTCCAGGCCCCCTTTTAATTCTTTAAAATGAAATCAACCTTGTTTTCATTTCTTCAATTTTCCCAAACTCAATCTTGATAATGTTATTTAAAGAGAATTAAAGACATCACTTCTTGGTCTTTTTGTCAAGAACAAGTATGGGGACTTAAAGTGAACACTCCCCATAGAGTTCACCTTTGAAAACTATTATTTTTGTTCTCTGCAGAAAAGACCAGATCAGGCAAAAGTGGTTTCTATGGATTAATGGGTTTTTAAAAAGCAACACAAAATTATAGTTTATTGGCCCTAAATATGTTAAACATGTGGTGCCTGAGAACAACTTTCAAAAGTTGGTTACAAGGCTCGGGGGCAGGGTGTCGAGCCTTGCACAGCTGCCGCTTTCACGGCCCGAGTGGCGAGCATCCTTTGGACTCACCTGAACTGCAGAGGCGTCTTGTTTATTGTAATGATAGAGCAGCCCCAGTGCAAAGTACCTGCAGGAGAGCGGGGTGGAGATGATGAACAAGGACGCAGTGCACGTCGGGGACACGCACAGCTCGTGCTCTGCCCAGGGTCTTCCTCCAACTCAGGAGGTGGCCCTGGGAGAGACCAGGCCTCCTTACAGAGACACATCTCAAAATATTTAAGTGCTAGCTGGAACCTTCTCCCTTAAATTTCTGGGAACATTTCACAACTTTTTATAAATACAGTATCCTGAGTCACTACCATCAGGTGTTGGTGTACACTGGATTTGAAACCAAACAGGCTGAGCATCCCTAATCTGAAACCTGGAATCTGAAATCTACCAAAATGCAGTGTCCTAAGTGAGTTGATCAACAAGATCAAGAAGGCTTAACTATTTACTTAGACACCAGTCACTTTGGCTGTGAGTGACTCTATGCATTATTACTACCAAGGAACATTCTCTAAGGTTGAGTCCTGGTCTGACAGCAGGGCGTTTTGAATTGCTGGACTTACTAACAAAGCTCACAGTAATTCACATTGTGCTTTCCAACATGAAGAACAAGGACAAGAGTCAATTTCTCTGAGGCCCTTTAGATCAGGAGGACATCATCATCTGAGGACCGTTTGGTACCTATTGTCACAAGAACTTCTTGTGATCTTGATTTCTCATCCAAACCCAATGCTGGCTGAGTCAGTCTCAAGGGGTCTCATGGAGTGCAAGCGGGCTAGAGTGAAAGCCTCACCACATGGGGCTAAGAACACTCACTCACTTTTTGTGCTTCTCCAGCCAGGCAGCACTGTCGGTCAGCAAGCAGGAGTTCTCAGTGACCAAGAGGTCCAGTAGGCTGTCATGGTCAGCCTCTGCATACAGCTTGAGCAAGGCCGTGTCGATGTCTTCCTTGTAGCCATTTGCTACCTCTGTGCTGCGGATTTCATTTAGGTAGCTCATGAGGAAGCGCTTGCACTTGGCCATCTTCTCCTGGTCACCTTGGGTCAGTTGGTTCAGGTCTGCGTACTCATGAAGAGGAGGGTGAGACCGGGTGAAGGAGGAGGAGGTGGGCAACAGGAAGGGGTAGAGAGAGATCAGCTCCCGGACATCCAGCTGGCTGCTTCTGCAATTACAGTGTCAAACTAAATGAAGCAAAAAGAGAGAGAGAGTACACATAGGCACACTAACAACACTGGAGGGCACACGTCAATGGGTGTGAATGTGTCCAAGCCATCATCCTAATTTTCTAGTACAAACAAAACACTACCAAACACGATTCCAAAAGGAGCAGAGGAGACAAGGGTGAGGAACATGTACAGATGACTGGCGGGTGCGACATCAAGACACCTGCACTGTGAGGAAAACCCAGTGAGCCCTGGGATTCCTCAGGCAAGAACAAACTATGCCAAGAACAACGTGGCATCAATCTGAGCCAGGACCAACAGCATTTTCCTGATGCTGAATTCAAAATAGATGGTTCAGTGGTGCTTGAATAAGGGGCTTTACCCTAGCCTGGACCATGCTACTACTAACATTTGGCAGATAGAATCTAGGGATGAAGGCCCTACAATGTGCCAGACAGCCCTGCCCCAACACACTCACAGTAAAGAACCCTCAGGCCTAAGAGTCAAGTGCCAAGGTCAAGTCAAGACACTGGGGACACCAGGAGGGTTCCTGATACAGGAAACTTCTGCTCACTGCTTAAGATGCAGGGGGAACCTGTTGAAGGAAGATTCCTTTTCTGGCAAGCATGAGTCCAGGCAGTGCTTACTGGCCAGGAGAGGCCCACACTGATGGCAGAGGTCCCTTCCAAGCTTCTGTGGCTCTTCAGCAGCACAGGCTCTCTGCTGTCCTTCAGATCCTCATTCTACTACTTAAAGGCCAAGTTTGTTAAATGTACGAAGACAGACTGAGGACCTCCAGAAGACAGCTTTGGTCCCATACATGAACAACGTGTGGGTTTTCTCACAGGTGCCAACCATGATGATCGAGGAGTATGGCCTCTGGCACAGTTATGGGGTGAGATCTAAGGTCAGGGCCAGTACATGAACAAGGTCAGAGTCAATCACTGCTGTCTGAGAAGCTTCTTACCCAGACGTCAGTTCTCAGTGACACTGGGACAGAGCGGGCAGTCACCGGTGTAATGCTGTGCTGCTGAGAGACTGATGACGGAGGCATAAGAGCCTCGTCCTCACGACAGACAGGCCCAGCTTCAGCTCTCTCACTACAATGGGGGACTTTTCCAGGCATGAACTCATGGACATTCGCCTGGTATCTTAGGCTGACCACAGCATGTGCTGGCAGCACCTATGCTGTGAGGGTCAAGGCCATGACACTGTCAGGACAAAACCGGATTTGCAGAGGTGCGAATGAGCAAGGGGTCTACTTAAACTGAGGACTGACCGTCTTTATAGGACCAGACAGTGGCAGCGCCTGGACTGGCATAGATAAAAGTATTGCTGGGAGCCACTCCTCAGGAAATGGCTTCTTCCTTCGGAGACCTGCTCCCTATTCCCCATTTTTGTGAAAGAGGAGGACATTAAACCTACTGGGTATTTCAGCACATTCTTGAGGCACAAGCAATCAAGGAAGGGCAGAGGAAGCCTCCAGAGAACATCCCCTGGGATGTACAGGGTCTGCACAGAGCTTCCTATATGTGTTGTTGGTTAGGAAGCTTGAGACCACAGAATGCTCTAGTGGGGCACTGCTCTTTAAAGTCCTTGAAGACAAAGATCCTATTAGGTGCAAACTCATTTCCCCAGAAGATGCTGAGCAGGTCTGCGAGTAACCATGGTGAGGAACACACTGGTGAGAGTGAAGAGCAGACAGGGTAAATGTGACGCTGAAGCTGTGCTTCCCACAGAGATGGTAAGGAAAACCAAGAGCGAGAGACACTGTGAGAATGCAGATGAGCAAGAGAAAAGGAGAGACAACAGAGAAAAGGGACGCCTGTGATGGCCCACAGGGAGTCAGCCAGAATGGCAGGTGTGTCTTCCTAAAGACAGACTCGCTTCCTGAGTGTGCCAACCGGGCACATACCACCTTTAAAATCTATATATGATTCCAAGTCTTTATAGGTCTTCCCAAAAGTCAATGCTTTCTGTAAACTTGATTTCCAGTTTGGGACAGTGGGCAGACCAGGAACTATCTTGAAAGGTGTGAAGTACCACAAGCAGCCCTTATCATTCCTACCCGTATCTCCATCTAGCCGTGCCATAATTCTCCCTTGAAACTGCACAGATGACGGAGGTTCCCAGGAGGGAGGACACTGAGTGACATCCTGCTACCAACATTTCAAATTACCTGAAGAGCTCTTTGGCTTCCAGGAACTGGAGTTGCGCAAACTGTATAAAGCCTGCCTGCTGCAGAATCCTCCTGTACATTACCTGCAAGGAAATAAGAAACACTCATCTCCTGGAGACATGTTAAGCCATCACCAGATGTCATCCACATTCCAACTTACAGCATTCCACAGAGATAAGAAGTTACTTGTTAAAAAGTACCTTTTATCCTTCAGTATGTGGTTATCCCTCAGAAGTGGGAAGGCACTAGTTCCAGGGACCCACAGATTTCAACATAGGCCAAAGTCCTTTATATAAAATAGCATTTGTATCCCTTAGAATCTATGCACATCATCCTACATGCTTTAAGTCAAGTCTAGATTACCCATAATATCTAGCAATATGTAAGTCTAATATAAACAGTTCTTATACTGTGTCGTTTATGGAATAATGTCCAAGAAAACAGTCTATATACTTTCAGCACAAATGCAATCTTCTTGTGGTATTTGAGGTGGAGCCCAGAACCTCATGCATGCAGAGAAGTGCTCTACTGAGCAGAGGAACTGAACACACACACACACACACACACACACACACACACACACACACACACACACACACATAAAATATACATATGCACACACACATGTATATGTCCACACATATGTATGTGCACATACACATATACACATACAATATACATATGCACACACACATACATGCATCACATGTATATGTCCACACACACAGAAAGCTTCATAGGTTTGACATGAACCCTTGATGTATTGCTTCACCCCTGTGCTCAATCCACCAGGCTTCTGTGACTGCTTCACCCTCTCGTTGCTCAGGTGGAGATCAATGACCTCAGGGGCTGTGGCTTGTTCCTCTACTCCTCTGAAAGTGACTTGGCAGGAATATTCTCAGAACATCCCTCACACACAAAGCTGGTCGAACATAAGTACTACATAGATGCATGGGCCTCCCTTACACACAAAGCTGGTCAAACGTAAGTATTATACAGATATATGGGCTTCTTAGCCAAAGCTAAGGTAGTACTGTGTGCCCTATCTCCTGGAGACACTTGCTCACATTAATAACAGACTGTCTAAGGTTCTTAGAGTAAATTGCCACCTAGCCTGTACATGGACCACAGAAATCCAACTTCACTTGTCTGCAGGATTCTTCCATTCTTGTAACATCCAACAATAACAACACATATACACACTTGGTCTGGAGAGATGGCTCAGTGGTTAAGAGTATTGGCTGCTCTTCCAGAGGTCCTGGTTTCAATTCCTGGCACCAACATGACAGCTTACAATTGTCTGTAACTCCAGTTCCAGGGGATCTGACACCTCACACAGACACACATGCAGGCAGAAAAACAATGTACATTAAAAAAAATTGGGGGAAAGAAAGGCTAGGTGGTGGTGGTGCACACCTTTAATCTCAGAAATCGGGGGCAGAGGTAGGCACATCTGGTTCAAAGCCAGACTGGTCTACAAAGTCCCAGGAGAGCTAGGGTTACACAGAGAAACCTGTCTCAAAAAAGGACACCAGGAAAGCCTGCTCTTTCCTCCCACTGGCTACTGCCCATTCCTGAGCTCCGGTAAGGTTTGTCTGAAATGGTTTCTGGACACATCTTATTGCTTGTTTTCACATACGGTAACACCATCACCCTGCCACCCTGTTTTCCAACTGAAGATGGTTTGTACTGCTTTTCAGCGTGTGTGTGTGTGTGTGTGTGTGTGTGTGTGTGTGTGTGTGTGTGTGTGTGTGTGAATTCATTTGGATTGCTGGGCATCAAACAGAAGCTCTTTGTGTGCGCTAGGCAAGTGTTCTGCTACTGAGCTATGCCCTGGTTCACAGTGGTTTTAAGGCGCTGTCCAAGCATAGCAGCAGTTCCTCAGGGCACTGACTTCAGCACTGTTTAAACTGCTTACCTGCCTCTTCTTTATCTGCCTCTATCTTCCGTCTCTAAAAACTGCCATCTGACCCAACGACTGGACTTACTACACCACCTTGAAACAATAAGCAGAACGTGGAGCCCTTCTGCCCAATATACAGTTCTATTTCTAGAAGTAGAAATAATATGGACCAAGTTTGTGGCAGAAAGATTAAAAGGATCTGTCAATCATAAGGAAATTCTTAGGTATATCCAGGACGGTACAGAGAAATCAGTGACAGCAGCATCTTTATGAGGCTACCAGAGTCAAATGCCACCCTTGTGTCACCCTGTCTCCCCCACACTCCTCTCCAACCCCAGAGGGAGACAGAACCACCACCAACTTCACAAGTCTCCATTAATCTACAAAGTTACTCCCAAATTCATGTTAACAGAATTTGGAGGTGCAGTGTGTGGGATGCAGTTAGGGCTGGTCATGAAGGCAGGGTCCCTAGGATGATGGCACTGGTAGCCCTCTTGACAGAAGATGAGACCAGAGCCAGCACACTTACACTCACTGTATGTGATGGCTTGGGCTTGACGGGTATGAGCTGGATACAGGCTTTACAGGGGCAACCTGAGCTGTAGAAGTTGTGTCCAGAAAAGAGGATGGGACCAGTCAATGAAGCACTTCACCTGGGCAATGATGCATCTTTTGAAATCTTGGCATGTGCATAGGTCTGCACACACACACACACACACACACACACACACGGCTGTTTGCATAGCTCAAGGAAAAGAACGCCCACATAACAAGAGAGTTGAATTTGCAGCATGACAGGGAGAAGGCAAGGATCAAATGCAAAGGAACAGACCTCCACCCCACCCCGCAGGAGGAGCCGGAGGCTGGACAGCAAGGGAATTCGTGTGATTTCATCAAGGACTGGCTATGACGACTGCTCTTGTCAAACAGAGCAGAGGTGGGAAAAAGCAAACTAAGAAAATGCTGAATAGCTTGAGTGCCGTGCACCTGGTGCTTGTAGAAGGACAGGGTACCCCTTTAGCAGCAACTGACGCAATGCCATGGCTGCCCACGGCCCAGGCAGCTCCTCTTCACTCGGCCTACACTCTGTGGACAAGGGAGGTGATGAAAGCGCCTGCCAGCACTCAGGAGCTTTGTGCCTTTGAGTTTGCTGCCCCCTGCTGCATGCTCATAGGTCAGTATCACTTCAGCAAGTAAGAACTCTGTTTACAGAGACCTCTCCTTCCAAATCCCCAAACTGCGGATGCACGCGCTAATCGTTCACCTGCAGAAGTGACTGACTACTGTTTGCTCTACGAGGCAACTTGCATCCAAACATATCTTTCCTGCCATCGCAATGAATCATGGGTAAAGTCTGACTGCTTGGTTCAGATGATACTAGAAATGGCTACATACCACCATCCTTTTAGTTGTTTGTTGTTCTTTTTGCAGCACTAGGGACTGGACCTAAAACCTCACCCACTCTAGGCAAGGGCATGTCACATTTTACTTTGAGACAGGGGTATCCTAAATCCCCAGGTTGGCATTGAATCCACTCTGTACCTCAAGTAGGCCTTACCTCAGGCTTCAGAGTAAATAGCTTTACAGGTCTCGGCCTCCAGGTTCCGCTAACATGTTTTAACACTCTCAAATAGGTAGTGCCCTTAATGACACACCTGATCAAATAAGAATTTTAGAAATGTAACTGATATTGGTTGATTGCATTTATTATATAAATAATGTTTAAAGTTAACATTTCTCCTGTGCGCTTTGTGTTTTCTCCTGGCCAGGTACAGTGATCTGTGCCTGTGGTTCCTGTACTTGGAAGACTGAGTTTTGCAAGGGAATGAGGCGGCTGGGCTCCTGCAGTGAGAGGTACTTTATCTGCGTTGTGGGCAAAGCACTGCCTACAGATGATTTAAAAAACAACGGACTTTTTGGGGGGCAGCCTTTTGACACTCTGACATGGTAACGTGTGGTCTACACGTTTGGATTTATACAAAATGGATTTATAAATGTTCATTTATAGCTATCCTGGATGCAAGTGGCCCCTGCTGTCTACGGAGAGGACATGCATCCAAACTAATTTAACCCCACCTCAACAAACACATACTCTAAAATTAGAGACCAGTTGGCCTGACCTAACTGCTGTTTATTAAGAACCATGTTCATAGCTATTCTGAGGTGGTAACTGAAGAAGGGAGTTGATTTCAAATAGAGCCTAGTGTACCAAGGGAGGAACGAACAAGTTGACCTTCCCAGAGTTAGCTGTGCAATCTTAGTTGAGGCATTTGGTTGTTCTGAAATTTGCTTCCTTACCTACAGAACATGAGATATGTTGAAAATCATTACAGGACGGGCACAAAAGCCCTGCACACGGTCTTCTGTAGAGGGAGCCCAGTGAGTGTGGCTAAACCTGAATGGCTGTGTTTACAGGCATGCTTTCTTGGGACCAGTAATTACCAACCTGAAACTTCTCTTTTGGAATGTTCCTTCGGGCTCCTTTTGCCAAGACCAAAGCCTCTTCCACTCTCCGGTTTGCTAATAGATCCTGTATTTGTTTTTCCAGAGGTAATGGAACCAAGATGTAAACTCCTTTACTTGTGGCAACAATCACTCTTCCTGAGGGAAGAAAAGAAAAAACATTAACCTTGTTGGAAGAGAAAAGCATTGCCTCCCTCAGTGCACGACTGCTTTCCTCACACTGGGCCCTTATCTGATCTGCTAATCACTCCCACCAGCTTTTCCAATACCATTCCAAACAAGATTATGGTATGATGCCTCCCTTTCCTTCTGCCCACACTGACAACTGTTGGGAAGGGTAAACTTTAATATCACATTGCGAGAGGATAAAATGTGCTCTTTACCCCTTTTCTATGTGACACTGCCCACTGATTTAGAAACCCGTGAAGAGACATGCGACGCAGAGTGCAATGAAGTTACAGAGCTCCATCATGGCACGTCATCAAAACCTCACCGAATCTTTTCCTTCTTAAGTTGGTCTGCATAAAGATTTTAATGGACTACAAGATAGTATTTCTCGTTTCCCTTCCATCCATATACCACCTAGGCTGCCCACTTACTGATTTCCCTATCATCCTGCCAGCTGTCCTTGTCCACCACTGTAGCCCTTGTATCCAAGCCTTAACAGCAGCAGTTCTCAACCTGTGGGCTGACCCCTTTGGGGGTTGAACGACCCTTTCATGGGGTTGCCTAAGACCATCAGAAAACAGATACTTACGTCACAATTTACAACGGTAGCAAAATTACAGATATGAAGTAGTAACGAAAATAATTTTATGGTTGAGGTGTCACCACAACTTGAAACTGTATGTATTACAGGGTCACGGCATTAGGAAGGTTGAGAACCACCGCTCTACAGAAGTCAGTCTGTGAAAGGGTCAGGACTGCAGTCCACACGAGCTCCTCCACTGAGCTTTTGAATTAAACGCCGATCCCTCTCTTAACTCAGCAGTCCCTCTTCACAGGAAGTAGTAACTTATTTCTTCTATCTCCTGCATCCCAGTGAAAGTTTTTTCCCTTGTTTTCTGTCAGTGTCTGGCCTCTGCTTGAAGCTACTCTTCCAAGGAGTCTCTGCTCTCCCATAAGATAGGTGTCCTCCAGGTCTACAACCCCACGCTAGTCTGAATCATTCAATTTTCAAAGTCTTGTAGCCTGAATATACAGTCACCCCCCTATGTCTGCAGCTTACATGACTGCAGCTTACATGTCTGCGGATTACATGTCTGCAGATTACATGTCTGCGGATTACATGTCTGCGGATTACATGTCTGCGGATTACATGTCTGCGGATTACATGTCTGCGGATTACATGTCTGCAGATTACATGTCTGCGGATTACATGTCTGCAGCTTCTGAATCTGTAGGTTCAAGCCACCAGGAACCAAGACCATCTGGGAAAGAGATGACTGTGTCTGTCGCTGCACATGAGATTATTTTCATTGTCATAGTTCTCCAAACAATAAATGAAGTAACAAATACTCAAATAGTTTGCATGTGGCTTTAAGTAACTTAGAGATGATTTAAAACCAACCAGAACATGTGTGTAGGTTCTAAGCTAATACTAAGCCAAGTCATAAAAGGGACATCCATGTACTTCACTATTCAAGAGGGATAATGCAACCTGTTCGTGTGTGTACCAATGGATGACTATAAGTCACATGTCAGCACCTAACTGGATCTGACCCACGTCACTGTCGGTCCTACCTTTCTTACTAAGGTTATATATACCCCCAGCATCTCAGATACCAGGAAGGCACTGTTCAGAGAACTAAGGGATCCTTAAATGGCAAGTACAAGGTATTATTTAGATTTATAAAATACTCAAAGCCACTCTTGGACAAGTTGGGGACATGAGTATTGGCCAGTATGGTGGTAAGAAAATGGCCTCCATAGGCTCATAGGGAGTTGCGCTATTAGGAGGTGAGGCCTTGTTGGGGGACGTGTGTCTGTCCCTGAGGGGTGCGCTCTGAGGTCTCAGAAGCTCAAAGCAATGTCTCAGTATCCTTCCTGCTGCCTGCTGATTCAGATGTAGAACTCTCAGCTCCTTCTCTAGTACCATGTCTGCCTGCACGCTGCCATGCTTTCTGCCATGACCATAATTGACTGAACCTCTGAAACCACAGCCCAGCTTCAATTAAATGCTTTTCTTTATAAAAGTTGCCGTGGTCACGGCATTTCTTTAACTAAGGCAGTGGGCTAGCAGACGGTGCTAAAGAACAAACATTCTCAGCTATAAATGTTCTTAGGAGACTTGTGTTCATGCAGGTCAGTATCAGTGATACAATACCCACCATTTATCTATGAACCATGCTGCAAACACACCAAGGCTTTCGATCTGGATGAAGGGAATGTGTGGTTCATTCTGTCTCTCATTCGATTTCTCTGAACATTTGAAAATGTTCAAAATGGAATAGAGAGGAAGTGGAATTTGTGCATATTACACTTAGGCTACTTGTCAACTGTGCCTAACCACACTGCAGCCTCAATGCCTCCACCTTCCACACACACCAAGCACCTGCCTGTGGGACCTCTTGCTCAGAAACACCCTTTTCTCTGCTAGAAGGCTCTGCATATACCTGCTTGGCTGACTCCTATCCATCCTTAAATGGCACCCCTAGGACACCCTCTGATATGTCCAGCCAAGTCCTAAACCACTGTGGTTCGTTACTGAAATGCCTATTACACCCTTAACCTCGCTGTCCCTGAGGCATAGAAACTGCACTACACGGATAACTTTTTCCTTTTCAAAGATTTATTTCTCTTGTTTTTGTGTGCTCGTGCATGCATTTGTGCATGTGTGGGGTGCACATACACAGCTGTGAGCACACTGGTACTGGGAATCGAACCCGGGTCCTCTGCAAGAGCAGTGAGGGCACTTAACAACACTCAGCCATTTCTCCAGCTCTTTAATGCATCTTCTCTCAGCATAAGGCCCAGCTCCTAATGGGTCCCCGATAACATTTACTGTAGAAAGATCACAGAAGGTTTGGAATGAAAACGTTAAGATTTCTATTTCAACAGGTACCTTCAAAGTCCTGCAGGATGTGACCCTCCTTAAAAGGCAGGGTCTGTTTCTGCTGCTGATCCAGCATGCTGTGAACTGTGATGAATTCGTCATCAAGCGCTATGACATAGGGGAAGCAAACAGCTGCCCCGATTACATTTTCTGACCAGTGCACAGGGGCACGCTGGGAGATCCCGGCCACGGTGGCAAACATGCCTAGAAAATAAAAAGGAGGTGTCTTCAAGTAACTGTCAGATATTTTTTGCCATCGAAGTGAATGGGTGAAAAATAGCTCTCTTTCAATCTCCTGCAGCCTTGCAGTGTAGAATGAACAGAATATATTCCTGTACAAAGACCCACCCATGACTTTATCACGGGAGAGAACTACTGTATTCAGAGTGCATAGCATATCTGCTTCTAATTACGAATGATATTTTAAAATGTTTCCTTTGAACTTACATGCCCGTTTATAAATGACATGTCCCCACACAGGAGAAAGAAAGCAGCTAAGGAAGCCTGACACACTTTCTTTCATAGCCACTCCTCCACGAGCTTGCCTCTGTGCTTCAGCTCTTCCTTTTTCACACATTTGGTCGACATATTTACTGCGCACCTGCCATGTACCAGACACTCTACTATGTGAAGCTGGCTACGCTTAGAGTTGAGGTCTGAGCATTAATTATTGGTCTTCCCACTTTATCACTGAGAACATGTATAAAGTATAAGAATACATATGCTACAATACAGAAAACTGGTTTCCTGATTCAAGACAGACGACTGACTGCTATGAAGCCTTTGTCCGTAATAAGCTTGTGACAGTTATGCACACTGTACATGAGGCACTGATATTAGGGAATACTGAGATGAATATTTTGACTCAGAAGTGTCAATCCATTTTAACTTTAACCTTTGAAAGCATCACACTGTTGTTTCCAAATGATTGGCTATCACTGAAGCAATCAATGGCTTCTGTTATAATGCAGGGTGGGAGGGGAGGTAGGTATAAGATGAGGGACCAAGAGCCCCATTGCTTTGGGTCTCTGCCTGGGTAACACGCCCTAGCAGGAGCAGGACCATGTTATTTGCCTCATGAACCAGGAAGCAAACCCACTGAAATGGGGAGGGAGGAACCTAACCTTTGTCAAGACCCACCCTAAGGACTTCTCTCCAGATTCCACCTGCCTAGAGCAGCGGTTCTCAACTTGTGGGTTGTTGAAGGACCATTAGGATGGGCCAAAGACCCCTGGAAAACAGATATTTACATTATGACTCATAACAGCAGCAAACTTAGAGTTATGAAGTAGCAACAAGATAATTTTATGGTTGGGGGTCTTCACGACATGAGGATCTAAATTAAGGGTCACAGCATTAGAAAGGCTGAGAGCCACCATTTTCCAGTGGCCACCCTAGAGACTAAGACTCTAACACAGGGACCCTCCTTAAGGACAGGCATCCTGATCACAGCAAATAGTAACACCAAGTATACAAAACAGCATTGAAAACACTGAGGAAGTGAAGCACAGCTGTGAATTGGGAAGCTGGGGAGGTGAGTACTACCAACAGAAGTCAGCCAGAGAGGCCAAAAGGGAGAAGAAGGCTGAATGTGATGCTGCCTCCACCACGCCGTGAGATAAATACAAATGGGCAAGGGATGAGCATGGAGCCACCCCAGGAATTCTGCTGAATTCTGGGTCAAACAGCTATGCTCTGAGCAACGCGGCCCCGTGATAGCATGGAGACCCTCAACACTGTAAGTCAGAATCACTTCACTTACCTCCTCAAGAGAATCACACAGTACCGAGGCTCTGGCTAATGGTTCTGACATAAGAGGGCAGAAACCAGGTGTCACAGACCACGGCTTCTGCAGTTTCCCTGGAATGAAGAACTAGAGCCCTAACTGCCAAATGAGGTCAAGTCACGCTAGGAAGAGGGGCACGAGATTGACTGTTGCTAAGGTGTCCCAGCTAGCTCTCTTCTTCCAGGAGGTGATGAAGTCTGTTGCTTTTACACTACTGAAGGAGCCTAAATGTGGTCAGCATGCAACCTAAGAGATTGGAAAGGGCACACAAACTTTTAAGACCACTCTTTTTGGGTCACATCCCTTCTAGGTTCAGGCCCACTTGTGATCTAAGCCCAGATAACATGAAAAGCAACTGCGTAATTTTCCTTGTCTGAGAAACACCATCAAGGGAGACAATCAAAAGTAGTATAAAAAACTTCCTTACGAAAGGTCATGCATGATCTCTTATGACAAGAGTGGTCCACAAGCAACATGCAGAGAGAAAGGCAGAATCAAAAATAAAATAGGGGGGCTGGAGAGATGGCTCAGTGGTTAAGAGCACTAACTGCTCTTCCAGAGGTCCTGAGTTCAAATCCCAGCAACCACATGGTGGCTCACAACCATCTGTAATGAGATCTGATGCCCTCTTCTGGTGTGTCTGAAGACAGCTACAGTGTATATATAATAAATCTTAAAAAAATAAAAATAAAAATAAAATAAAATAGGTGTCGTGCTGAAATGTGCACTTATCTTGATAGTAATTTGTTTAAACTTAATTTCTGGAGCCATGTAATGATGCTATTTATAGAACCTATATCTACATATGGTATACATAAGAGACCTCACACTATTCTATTTGCTTATAACTGTATTCATTACAAGCAAAATGACTCTTAGGTAGGTTGGTTCAATACATATGATGTCATACAGTTGAGACATAGTAAACTTGGGGGTAAACACACTCAAAATATGACTGTGCTTTCCCTTTAATATAACACCATGACCAAGAGAGGAACATGGGTCTCCAATGGTGTCCCTGTGAAGCCTTCATAACCAGAGCAGCTAGGGCTGCACTAGAGGACGGGTGGCATGAAATGGGAATTCCAGACACAGATCCGGTGTATCATAAAGTTAGTGTCTATCAAAGGCTGCCACCAAAAGCAGCAACGAGAAGGGTTCTGCCAACAGTTTGTGGCCATAGTAGACAGTCATATAAAAAAATAGCAATTAAAATTAGTTCTTTATGTGGTAAGACAGGAGACCACATAGGTAACATCAGAAAATACAAATAACTTTGTCTGTAACCTGGTAGACAGGGAAGTCTCCTAATTACAACTCAGAATCATAAAGTAAAAACTCAAAAAGAGTAGATACATTGGATTACATGGGACTTTATAAGGGGAGATTCTACAAGGCAAAAACTAGGAAGAACTACTGGAAAGGCAGATATGTCCGTGTCTCAAGTATACAAAGGACACTAGGCAAGGCTAGTGATGACAGAGGCTTGGGTAGGGGAGAGGGAATTCAGTGAATGATAGGACATGTGCTTGGCAGAAATTAAGCCAAGTTCAATCATTGGCATGATAAATAAACAAAAAATAAACCACCCACCCAACCAGCCTAAAAGCATACAGAACAGGTGAGCCCAGTAGCCTAAACAGGCACAAGGACTCCTACACATAAGGAAGTCTCAGCCTGCCCCAGAGAATGTGCTACACTGCCAAGGACCAAGTCTGGGGGGGGAAGCACTGGCCATTTGTCTCAGAGGAATATAAATAACCCTACCAAGAGAGACATGGAAATACCCTGCACATATGCATATATGCTTTCCATAGGAAAGAAAACATTTAGGGCAAAGCATTTTCTTCTTCTATCAAGCCATGAACAGACATGAAAGAGTCTTGAATACATAGTCAGGTAAAAGCAACCACACTGAAAAGCTACATGTTATATGATTCCAATACATTCCAAGACCAACTATGAAGACAGTACAAGGTTAGTGGCTGCCAGGAGATGGGATGGGGGTTCATGGTGACTAGGTCAAGCCTAGGGACTTTTAAAGCAGTGAAAGCACTCTGTATGCATGGTAGTGGTTACAAGTTACTGTACACTTGGGCAAACCTGTCAAATGCTCATCACCAAGAATGAGCCCTAATGTGAATCCTGACTCTCTTTATTAATGAGGTGTTAATCAAGTTCACTGACTATATCTGAAAAACCACTCTGGTAGAAAATGGTGACCCCACAGTCACAATGGGATTCCAGCACACACTGGTCATGAAGACATATTATGCCATGGCCACTCATTTCCAATGCTGCCAGGCACTCATGATTACAACCATGTGCCATATATCATTTGGTCTACAGCAAAGGCATGTGAATGCCATGTCCCCTAGTGAGACTGTCATATTAACTGACCAACAGATACTCCAATGATTGTACAATGACAGAAGCACCTAATGGTATATTTCTTAGGACCATGTCAGTAAGTGACATATGTCACTGTGGAACCCACACCCTCCCACTGCAAAAGGCCTAAAACAGCAGGCAGAATGCAGGTGCCATGAGCAGCGACTTCCCAGATCTCCTTACCCAAGCCTCCTGGGCCAGCCAGCAAGAACTCCTGTCTGCCTATCCTCTTGACGATGGGTGGCTTCTCCTCACTGCAGTAGGGAAACAGGTCCTGGGAAAAGCCTGTGCTGTAGTTCAGGATGATGTATTGTGTGGTCAAGGCCAGGCACAAGAAGTAGCCATCCACAGCCACAGCAAGAGGCTGCTCTGTGGTGGACACCTCCTTGACAATCTGTACTCGGTCCTCGTACACCAGAAACATTTGGACGGTCCTGCGCTTCACAGAGATGATGCACACCTCCACACAGAAAGGGTCCCCATTCACAGGGTTCTCGTTCACTGCAAATGTTGTAGCCCCTTTGATGCGGGCTCCTGAGGGGACTGGCTCCAGGTTCAGCATGTTAACCAGGGTTATAGAGTTGTCACAGAGCACCAGCAGCCTATTAAGAGCTGAGGCTGCACACAGCTCGTTCACAGGTTTCTTGAAGCCCAGGTGTCTATGTAGCTGTTTGGTGGCAATGAATGTAGCTGTCCCTGTAGGCATGGCCTTCTCCTCCAGCAGGAAGTGGTAAATGAAGCAGTCGTTGGTGCCAACATAGAGATTCCTGCCACAGCACTCCACACACTCAATGCTGATGTGGTCTCTGTCACCCATCAGCAGCTCCCGTTCCACTGCAGAGACCAAGGTGAAGGCCTTGATGTTCATCATGTCTACTGCGTAATCTGTGGGAAGATAGGTAGAGAGTTTCAATCTTACAGGAAGAGGGAAGAAACAGAAACAAGCAGCTGTGAGAGATACACTGATTCCCCATCCATCATTTCAACTGAAGAATCTGACACTGTTAGAAAACAGAAAGAACAGAGTTCCCATGACCAGCTGTGCTGGGAAAGAGTACACATGTGTGCTTAGGATGACTTGACCCTCCACCCATTCCCAACAGAGCTGAAAGTCCCACAGAATTTTCTCCATTGTTCCTGGGAGACATGACACACACACACACACACACACACACACACACACACACACACAATGTGAGGGATACACTTCTGAAAGAGGCAGTAGGAGCCTCATCAAGCTTCTTTAGTGTCTATATCTGCTTGTATGTGTGTTCAAAAGAGTGGTGGAAACTATGCTCTGAATCCCTCTGTGCGCCTCTCTATGAGGCATGCTCTGGCGTCACACTTGTCTCTGGAATAAGCACATTCACACTGAGTAGCAAAGATCTGCCTCAGTCTCTGATCTTCCAGGTGGTGAGATGAACTAACTGTTCAGTGGATTTGTGAGTAAGTCACTGGTGTGGCAGTCACTGGATAGCCTCACTGGAAGAAAAGCACCCTGGGCTTCCTAAGGTCTCCTCTGACAAGGACTCTGGTTTCACATTCTACAGATGCAGAAGCCTGTAGAAGGCTTCTCAGGGGTAGAAAGGCAGCTTTCAAGCACAACTTCTAACTCCTGTGAGGGGCAGGAGATCAGCAGATTTAGAGGGAACGTGAAGGCTAATAGATGTGACAGAGACCATACGCAGGCCAACACAAGAGAGCTGCCTTCATCACTTTTCGCTACCCAGAGATGGAATAGGATCTCTTTATGAGAAATTAATTCCAGTTTTTTGATACATTACTCTGAAGGTTGGAAGTTAGTTCCTTCAGGGAAAGTGAGGAGTTGAGTTCCAAAATGTCTCTAATGTCTTTCCACTCAAAGATTCTATGTCAGTTTTGTGCACCCCTCCTCCACTAAGTCAATGGCATGTATTTTGCATCAGACTGTGACTTCTTTCCCTGAGCCCAAAAGCCCAAAAGGGAGAACTGTGTGGGGGAATACCTACCAATTGATTTCTATCATGCAAACTCAAGTTGGAATGTCTCTCCCCAGGTCATGAGTTCAAGCTTCATCTTCCTTGGTGTGGTAATGAAAGGTAAAATGACCTTGAGACTAACGCTTGAGTGTAAGGACCCTAGGTATGGGCTTAGTGCCCTTCACGAAGAGGGCCAAGAGCTGTGTGTCCCTCGTAATGAAGTAGCATAAGGAACCTCTAGGAAGACAGACTCTAACCAGAAAGTGTGAGCAATACAGCCCCATTGCTTACACATCACCCAGGCCACAGCACTATGCTGTAGAAAGACAAAAACACTTAGCTTTTCCAGTCTGGGTCAGCATATCTGTAAAGTAAATGTAGAAACAGCAGCCCCTATTTCACAAAACTGAAGTAAATTAAATCTGCGGGTATAGTGTTTACTACCTAGCACATAGCTCTGAAGCTCTTCATTTCACCGAGATGACTAACTCCTCCCTTTGTGATGAGCTCTGCTGCTCTCAGCCACTCAATCTGCTTTACTTCCTAACCAGGGCTCCAAGAAAGGCAATGCTACCATGCTCTGCTCTCAGACATGGCTATCTCACCAACCTGCACTGAAGGACAGAGGAAAACAAACAAGAATTGCTGGTGTGATAACACTCCGAAGGGCAGAAGTGGACTACCACAAGTTCGGTGCCAGCCAGGGCTACACAGTACGACCTTGTCTCATAAAATAAAATACAAGAGTAGGGGAGGGTAAAGGGAAAGAAAGAGGTGAGGCTCCTTACTTCTGGCCCTGATGCAGGCCAGCAATCCCAGCTGCTGGGATAAGGAGGGAAAATCGCACACCAAGGCTGCCTACCTGTCTCTAAGCCACAGGACTTCTCAGAGCCCCAAGGACAGCTAGAACCCATACAGACCTCTGCAAGTAATTTCTGGGAACACAACTTTCTCTCTTCTTTAAAACAGCACCATCTATTTGTGAAGACCAAACAGAATCACCAGAACCACCTAGACAACCTTCCCACTTAAATGCTAATGAGTAAACCACAGATACTGAAATGTAGGCTTGGAGACACCTAAGCCTGTAATAACACAAAATATGTCTTTTTTCATTGGTTGATCAATCAGGGCTGTCTTTTGAAATGGCAGGATAGAATGATTCAGCCATTTAAAATATGAGTTGTATCTCATGCTTTTTGGAAAGAAGAGAGAAACAAGCTTTGGGCACCTACAATCACACTCCTCTTATTTAATGTCATAAAGCAAGTTCTATATAATTCTAGTCTCTGTCTTCCCTCAGCATAGAGATAAACTATACACATTTGTGGTGAAGAATACCATACGTCAAATGCTTCCTGTTTAGTGAAGGGAGTGAGTAAGGAAGAGAAGAGGGAGACGGAACTGTACGGCAAGAACATGTCTATTTAAAAAAGAACAAAAACAAAAACTTAATTCTATGGCACTTAAAAACAAATGCAGTACTGTCTCATGATCTGCCAGCTCAAGTCTTGCTGATGACATGTTTTCTCGTCGATATCTTTAAATTAAAAAAAAAAAATTCAGAGGGCTGGAGAGGTGGTTAAGAGCACTGGCTGCTCCTCCAGAGGAGCCGGGTTCAATTCTCAGCACCCACACAGCAGCTCACAACCATCTACAGCTCTAGATCCAGGGAGTCGGATGCCTTCTGGGTTTTCTGAGCAACAGGCCTCACATGGTAATAGACATACAGCAAAATAACACTAATAAGTGTTTTTTAATTAAAAACCTGCTCTTTTCTCTCCGTGCTGCAGTTTGAGACAGGGTCTCTCACAGCACAGGTTAGTCTTAACCCCAAGCCACCTCCTTCACTCCCAAGTACTGTGAATATTAGGCATATGTCACCACAGCTGCTAAGAGCCTTCTCTTTTAATTAAGCAATGGTAAATACATGGGAACTAGAAAAGTATTGCCTAAAGGCTAAAATAAAGGTCTTTGTATTTGCTTTTTACATCACTTTTTTAAAACTAGTTTTTTGAGAACTTCATACACTGTGTTCTCTACCCACTGAGTTAACTTTGGGTCCTTATTTATTTATTTTACCCATCGAGTACAATTTGTGCTACCCATATAGTCTTGGATGTGTGTGGCCTTCCAGCGGCCTGTGGTCTACTTACCACTGTAAAAACTCAAACACACACACACACACACACACACACACACACACACACACACACACACACACTGACCTACCCTATAAGGAGGCAACAATGCTGCTATTAGACACCCGGGCTAACACACACATTTATATATAAGCATATATAAAAGTTTATATATATTTGAGCTACAGAACATGAAGATATCTAGCTGGTATTGACTGGGAAGCTTCATTCCTATTGGCTAGCTTTCATAGTGTTACTTTAATGCAATGTAATCACTATTCTCTACCAACTTGAGATTATGCACCTTGTCTTTGAAAGATATTGACACTAATGATTAAATGTGTCCTCGAAAATGTCCACGTAGGATCAGAGGAATGATCACAAGGTAAAGTTACTTGTTGTCAAGCCCAGGGACCCCAGACCTGACATGGTGGAAGGAGAAAATCAGCTCCCTCAAGCTGTCCTCTGATCTCTACATGCACACTCAGCAGCAGGACCTTCTCCACAAACATAAGATTTTAAAAAGAAAAGCCTAACGTCTTCTTGACTTGGAGACAACAGTTGTGTGGGTTTCTCAGGCCTTGCTTCTCTCTCCTCATGGCCTACAGCCAAGATCGGCAGCTCAGATATGAGGTAGGTTATGAACTACAGAACACTGGCTATGCTTTGATTTCACGGACACTGCTTCCCAAAGCAAGCACAGGGTTCTCTATGTAAATTCTGTTAAACATTTAAGAATCACATAATACAAATTCTGTGTAAAAAAATTATTCTGAGAATTAAAAAGATGGAGGGTTCATATCCCCTTTTACGAAGCCGATATAAAGCACATCTCTAATGCTATAGTCCACTAGTGCTTTCCTCCAAAAGGGAAATTAGGTTATTCTTTCAAAAAAGCTAAGCATGCCCTTTAGCACCTGAGTCAACCAATCGACAAACACTAAAATTAACATGTAGCTACGTTAGAGTATTCTATTGGCAGTCTGTTTACAGGAAGGTCCATAAGATAATAATATCTGTTGATTTAACTTTCCACACCTACAAACTAAAAAAGAAAAATGTCTTTAATAGATGCATAAAATATCAATTGAAATTCAATATTTATGTATTTCAAAAGCTTGCAGAATACTATTCTACTACCTAAAACAAAAAAAAACAACCCCAATAGCATAAGTTTTAAAGCATGTATTTTATTTGTTAATTATATGTGCAAGTATCTCTCCCCCCCTCTCTCTGTCTCTCCCTCTCTCTTTCTCTCTCTCTCTCTCTGTCTTTTTTTTTCTCTCTCTCTCTCTCCCTCTCTCTCTCTCTCTGTCTTTCTGTGTGTGTGTGTGTGTGTGTGTGTGTGTGTGTGTGTGCGCGCGCGCGCGTGCTGTTACTCACAGAGACCAGGGCGCACAGGATCCACTGGAGCTGGAGTTAGAGACACAGGTGGTAGGAACCAGACTCAGATCCTTTGAGGAACACTATGTTCTCTTACCACTGAGCCATCTCTCTAGGCCTAAATAGAAAAACTTTACAACTATTTTCTTTAAAATAACAAAGATGACTGTTATTAGCATCTGTGGTAGGATAAGTGGAGTCCTATTCAAAATGCCGAAGTTCTAAGCTGCGGCAGCACCTATGAGTAACATAAGATCTTATGGATGCCTGTCTCCTAGGCACTGGGATTAAAGGTGTGGTTCACCAAGCCTGGATTTAAGTTTTTCTTTGCCTAGAACTTGGCCTTGAATCTGTTTGTCTTCGCCTCCTGGTGTTAAAGGCTTGTACTGCCAAGTCTAGACCTAAACTTGGCTGGGTGGGATCTTGCCCCAAGGTCACTACTCCCTTAATTCAATTTAATATCCCTGAACACAGGATTCAGCTCCATTCCACTTCCTCCAGCCCCTCCCTTTAAAATTCAAACCATGTGGTTTATATTTTTCCTTTCTCAAGCTTGCTACATTTGTTTAAAATGCTCTTTATGAGACTTAACCAGAGAACAAAGTCTATGATGGGCATTTCAGAAACTTCTTTTGTGAATGCAAAATCTGTGTCTCTTTACCTTAGCCTCAGGCAGACTCTTCAGACAAGCACAAAAAGTAGCCACATTCTTTACCAAAATACCACAAAAACAGTCTCTAGGCCACATATTATAATTTTCCACTAAAACCTCTTGGGGCAGGTCTGCACAATTCAAATCACTCTCAGTAACAAAGTTTTCCATATTCCTACTAGGATAGCCCATTAAGCCCCATATAAAGCATTCTACTGCTTTCCAAATCCACATTCTTCAAACTAAAGCATGGTCAGGCCTATCACAATACCCCAGTCCCCAGTACCAACTTCTGTCTTAATTAGGGTTTTACTGTTATGAACAGATACCAAGACTAAGGCAACTCTTATAAGGACAACATTTAATTGGGCCTGACTTAGAGGTTCAGAGGTTCAAACGTCCATTATCATCAAGGCAAGAGCATGGCAGTGTCCAGACTGGTATGGTGCAGGAGGAGCTGAGAGTTCTACACCTTCATCTGAAGGCTGCTAGCAGAATACTTGCTTCCAGGCACCATGGATGAGGGTCCAATAAGGCCACACCTTCTAATAGTGCCACTGCCTGGGCCAAGCATATACAAACCATCACAGTTATAGCACTCCTTGCGTGCTGATTCACTTTGTCTATTTTAAATTGCACTGGGAGCCTGTCAGTATAAAACTAGAAACCTAAACCAACAAACAATATACAAGAAATTATAAAGAATTGACATCAAAGACATACAGCTACTAATATTCAAATGTCTACATGGCATGACTACAGGGAGATTTACAAGGATTCTATTAAAATTAGTAAGAATTGAGATATTTAATTAAAATTATATCAAAGTAATCTACATTTCTATACATGGCAATCATAAATTTTAACTTTAAAATGTGTTCAGTATAATGTATGAATCACCTAACAAGAATGTACAAGATGTCTAAATAAAATCCTTTCCTATACATTAAAGACCTAAATTATAATCTCAGTAGTTTTTTTCTGCAGAAACTGATGAACTACTTTTAAATTTTTAAATGGAAATCCAAGGACCTTGAATTACTCAAACAATCTTGAAATGGAAGAAAGAAATAGGACGTAGACTTCAGATTTCAGAAACTGCTGTCAAACTACAGTATGTAATTAAAACATAAGGCTAGCCAAGTACTATGATGCCTGACTATAGTCCCATCTATGGTTAGGCAGGAAGATCATTTGTTTTCTAGAAGCTAGAGGCTAGGGGGAACATATTCATCTCAAAGAGGTAAAGAAAAGAAAGGAAGGGAGGGACAGAAAAACATGAAAGAGTATAAAACAAGTAGATCAAGCCCATATTGGGAGGAAAAACTGCAATTCATACATCTGGCAATTCACATAAAACACCCATAAGCCAACAGAAAAAAAAAAAAAGAATAACTTATGTTCCACATGAGTAAAAAAAATTCAGTAGGACACTTCATAAAACAAGGTACATCAATGAGCAAAAAGAACACAAAAACATAGTCACCATTATTAGACACCAGAAAAACTTCCATTACGCTTCATGAGATGCACGCATGTATTCATACGTACTAGAATAGCTACCTTTAAAAAGACTGACACCAAGCTGAACACGCTCACACGTGCCTCCAATTTCAGCATTTGGGAGACAGGGGCAGGTAGATCTCTTGAGTTTGAGGCCAGCCTGGTCTACATAGTAAGTTCCAGGTCAGCCAGAAACTCTGTCTCAGAAAGAAAAAAAAAAGAAAGAAAGGAAGGAAGGAAGGAAGGAAGGAAGGAAGGAAGGAAGGAAGGAAGGAAGGAAGGAAGAGAAAGGAAGGAAGAAAGAAAAGGAAAGAAGAGAAGAGAAAGGAAAAGAGAAGAAAGGATTGACATTAAGGTTAAGACTACAGCTCAGTAATAGAACATTTTTTTAAGAGGCCCTGGGTTCAGAACCTGATCCTGTTTAAACAAAATAAAAACAAACAAGAAAGCAGAGGTGGACTCCAAGTGTCAATAGGGACACAGAACAAAGGGAAAGCTCAGGCTTGCTAGGAATAGTTTAAGGTGGCATAATCCCCTTGAAGAGTCTATTCTGTAGTTTCTCTTTTTAACAAAGATAAACATGTAGTATCTGACTACCTCATACATTTTCTTTTTTGTTTTATTTGTTTGTTTTGCTTAAATAGGTCCTCATTTCATTAAACTGAAGTTGCCCTTGACAGTCTGCGAGTGCCAGGGTTACCGGCATGGACCATTCGTAATGTTTCTATATGATTATGCAAGATACACGCCATGGTCCTGTTCTTAATAGTCTGAAAACAGAAAACAGATGAGATTTAGAACTCAGGTAACACATCTGAGCTAAGCACTTATTGTCAGAGCTGTCTTCCCAGCCTAGCCATTTGTGACGCATTTATAGTAGAATGCTAGGTTAGGAAGACATGGGTAAAAACAATACATTGGGTGGATGTCAAAAACACTGTGGGAGACAGATCAGCAGGTAAAAACATTTACCTCCAGGTCTTGGGTGGTGAAGGAAATACACAACTCCTACAAGTTTTCTTTTGACTTCTACACACATGGTGCCCTGGCATGCATGTGCCCTCACATATGTAAACACAAAAATAAAATAATAAAACGCTGTGTATTCTATACATTTCCATGTACATAAATTTCAAAAGTAGACAGCACGGATTTGTGTTGCTTTCACTCGAAAAGTACTTACTTTAGGGGTAGGGTGACTAAATGGTGAATGACAAAAGCGACTCTCTGGGGTTCAGGAAGAGTCTGTATCTTGTTTAAGGTGTCTGATGTCACAGTATGGAGATTTGCTGTCTTAGATTCTTTTCTATTGCTGTGACCAAACACCATGACCAAGGCAACTTGCAAAAGAGTTTATTTAAAGCTTACAGTTTCAGAGGGTTAGAGATCATGACCACTGTGGTGAGATGCAAAGCATGAGGTAGGAAGGGAAGGAAAGAAGGGGTGGGTGTGTTGGGGGAGAGAAGGTGTTAACTGGGATTCGCATGGGCTTTTAAAATCCCAAAACCCACTTCCAGGAATACACCCCCTAATCCTTCCCACTAGAGACCAAACATTCAAATATATGAGTCTATGGAGATCATTCTCATTCACACTAGCACACTGGTCAAAGTTCATTAACCTGCGCGGTGACATGTGTCCTTCATTAGGCACGCATACCTGCATACCTAACATACATGGTGGGGAGTTCCAGGTCAGCCTAACCTACATGAGAAGACTGCCTCTTGAAACAAGAAGGGGCTCCCATTTTTGACCGAAGGTATCTGGCTGTAAAGGGAAACTAGTAAAATGCCAGTATAGGCCAAGCACACACACAGGTTTTCCCACCCCCGAGAAGGTGAGTTGCCGTAATAATCAGGAATTATATTCTGCAGATTATCCCTGAAAGAAAGGGATCTGATTTTATGCACCTGAATTAACAGAGCACATGGAAATTGCATGTGGGTGTAAAAACACGGGCACAGTGAAAACCATAATGTCGGTGAAGGTTCCAAACTGCTAAACCTGTTCTAGCATTTTCTGTGGAGCTCTTGATGTGTCTGGGTAAGCTGATGGCTCTCCCCACGGAATTCATTTTATGTTGACAAAGAGACAAGCAAGAAGGGAACACTGATCCTGTCTGGGGTGAGAGAGAACTGGAAATACCCCAGCTTTCCTCCACAAGACACAGTGTAACAAGAAAATGATCTATAGGTACAAACAAGGTTGAATCCACTCATGGGGAGTTTCATGGGAAACTTCCCATGGGGCTGGGAGCGGGCAGATAATAGATTTCTGAGGTGTCAGAAAGTTTAGTTTCCTGAACTGAATGTTGCTCTCATTATTCACTACATCTTTACAGATTACAGGTATTTTTCTGTTACTAAGCATTAATTTTAAAGCTTTTAATATATATTAATCATATAATTGGTTCCATTTTCTTTTTAAAAATCTTTCTATGTATATATGGGTATGTGTATGTGTAACTCACACATATGCATTTCATGTGTGAGCACAAGTATGTTCGTGCCAAGACACACACGTGGAGGTGAGAGGACAACCTCAGATGTTGGTCTCTGCCTTCCACCTTGAAGGCACCTCGTAAGCTAGCTAACCCATGTGTATTAGTCAGGATTCTCTAGAGTCACAGAACTTATGGAATGTCTTTCTATATTGAGGAGATTATTATGATGATGTAGAATCACCTCTCCAACAATGGGCAGCTGTGAATGGCAGTCCAAGGATCTAGTAGTTTCTCAGTCCCACAAGGCTAGTTGTTCCAGCTGCTCTTCTGTAGAAGTAGGTTCCAACAGATGTGCTGGCAAGTAAATGCAAGCCGTGAAGAAGAGGGAATCTTCCTTCTTCCAATGTCCTTATGTAGGTCTGCAGCAGAAGGTCTGTACCACCACGCCTGGATCTGGGACTTGTTTTGTCCCAGGCTGACCTTGAACTCAGAGATCTTCTGGCCTTAGTCTCCTGGGATTAAAGATGTGTACCACCTTGCTTAGGCCTAAGCTTTTCATGGCCACTTTGCCTCAAGATCTGGATGCCAGGTGAGCCTTCCAAGTCTGGATAGTAGTTCATTACAGATATAGTCAGGTTGACAACCAGGAATAACCATTGCACCACGCATCCTCCTGTCTCTAGCTCCCATTTTGTCATGGGTGTACTGGGATTACAGACGTACACTACTATGCCTGGTTTTATGTGGATCCTGCAGATTTGAACTCAGATCCTCGTGTTTGTGTGGCAAGCACTTTGGCTCAGTGAGCCATCTCCCCAGTCCTCGTTGTAACATTTACATAAGAATATGATGTATTCGGGTTGGGGATTTAGCTCAGTGGTAGGGCGCTTGCCTAGGAAGCGCAAGGCCCTGGGTTCGGTCCCCAGCTCCGAAAAAAAAGAACCAAAAAAAAAAAAAAAAAAAAGAATATGATGTATTTTGACTGGCCAATAGTGATATCACTGTTGTGGGGATAACCATCCATTTTCTAATTAGATTTAATCATTAATTTTTATAATACATATTTATAAAATATTTACTTTCCCAAACTAGTTTAATCTTACGAATTAAAAAAAAAAAAGAATCCATTCAGTAAACTTACTAGATTTCACAGCTTGCACGATTTTCATTTAAAATTTCATTTCATGCAAACATATAATTATCACATATATAACTGACTCACAATTTCTGTTCATCTAAATCCAGTACTTTGTTTGCATTAAATCCACCTTTAAGGGCCATTTCTCAAATACCAAAAAGTCATTTTGGTATTTTCTCATTCCATGGTAAGTTTTGTTTTATTTTGTTCTAGTTTTTGGCTTATGGAGTTATACTAAAAGTGAACAGAAATCAAATGGTCATTCTGACATTTGCACTGAAGTTCAGTAGGAGGGAAAGGCAGGTAGTAATGTGGACCCTGTACCCAGAATGGTAGGTCATTCTGGTCTTTAAGGTGATTTGTAAAGAAAGGAACAGACCAAACAATGCTTTTTCTGCAGGGAAAAAAGAGATAAAGAGATAAAGGCAAGGCTGCCCTAGGAGAGGTGGAGATAAAGAGGAGGGTGGGAGAAGGGAGGAGAAGGGGCAGGGGAGAGAAGGGGAAAAGAGAGATAGAGACAGGGGGATTTCTTTTCTAGAAGGAACTGGTCAGATGTACATGTCCAGAGTCACAAAGTAGGAAACAAAACTGTCCATGGCAAGGCCTCTTTAGTGTTCTGGGGCTTCGGTGGTGGGTTTAAGTTCTTTACTGAATTACTTTGGGAGGCGATTTGTCTGCATTTGAGGGTATTAACTTAGCATCCATCTAGATAATACCTTGAAGTTAAAAGCTTTTCAAAGACAGGGGTTTAAAGCCTCACCAGTAGGATACCCCTCAGTCTCAGCTACATAGAGATTGAAGCAGGATGACTACTTGAAGACACACGTTCAAGACAAGCCTAGGCCACACACACACACACACACACACACACACACACACACACACACACACACAGGAAAACGGGGACGCTTGTGCATCTGGACTGGAACAATAAACGTTAGTTTTTTTAATTTAAAAAATGATGCGTATAAATGCATGTCTATTTGTTTATGTTTGCTATGTGTGTGAGGTACTGGCAGAGGCCAGGGAGCTTTGGATCCTCTGGCTCTGGAGTTACAGGAAGTTGTATGTTACTGATGGTGAGTCCTCTGGAAGAACAGCAAGTATTCTCAACCATTGATGCATTTCTGCAGCCTGGAAGCTGATTCCTCATACGGTCAGAACTAGAGTCTGAGCTCTGAGAGCAGCAGCCAGGGGAGATGTTTGGAGCATGAGCACCGGGGCTGGGAAAGGTCAAAGCACCCTGAAAAGACAGAGTCCCAGAGCTCAAGTGTCCTACGTGAACAATGGCGTGGGAATAGTATGTGGCAGACACTCCCAGTGTCAACTGACGATCTGAGTGCTGGCTGTGGCCTCGCCACCTCCTTGTAATCGTAGGTGAGTCGGTAGGGTTTGCACCCCACTGTAGGTTTCCCCAGCACTGACATCTAGCTGCCTGAGGAGAAGAGGGTAATGGCTTGATCAACCACCATTTGGAAATCTGGTATTTGGAACGTGGAGAGCTAAGGCTCTAGTCCAGGCATCTTAACTCCAGAGCACATGCCCTTTCAAGAAGGTGTGGTGTGTGTACATAACATACGTAGTGCAAAGGCTGTTCCAAGCCTGACTGGGTACCAGGCAATGCATTCCTGAGAACATCTTGGCTAAACCCCATGAGAGCCCCAAGCACTGGGTTGGTTGTAGTTATTTCTAATTCACTTCATTCTTTCCCTCTTTTTCTTGCTCACATCCCTCTTTGTAGTGTGTGTGTGTGTGTGTGTGTGTGTGTGTGTGTGTGTGTGTGTGTAGGGGTGTTCTTTTTTTGTCTAAGACAACTGTAGCCTAGGGTAGCCTCTAATTCAAGCTGATCCTCCTGTCTCACCTTCTTGAGTACTGGGATTACAAATGTACAGCACCAGGCCTGGGTTCTCTGCTTTCTGAGACAGGATCTTGTCATGTAGCACAGGCTAGTCTCAAACATAGAAATCTTTTGATTTAGTCACTTGAGTGCTGGGATTGCCTCGCTTCCTTCCTTACAACAACTCTGGGGAGAGAAGGGATGGCAGAGAACTGTCCTATGATTTGTGTAATGGTACTCAGCTACACAGGGGCCCTAGTTTGTTTCCAACTGCACGCTTCCCAAGTTCTACTGACTGAGGGGACAAGCTGACTTCACTTCCTCTGACCTAGTCTTTCTGACTACAGCAACAATTCTAAAGTAGAGGTCTTCTATTTCAAGTCATCCTTCCAGGGACTGGCCAGTTGGAATTGGTCCTGAAGTGATTCCTGAGATCAGCGGGGCTCTTAGTACCCTGCTGTGAATCCCAAAGATAAATTCTACGACTCCACCTGTCTTGTTGAGACTCAGACACTTCCCATCAAATCAGGATATATATTTACCTGGCATAAAGTGTTCTTGCTGAAAAGCACCCCAGTTTAGGGACTCAATCTTGAGATTTGCTAGAAGCCAACAGCAAATATATTAGCTTGTAACCAGGCAACATTTGATCAACACAAGTACGGAAGAGACAATAAAAAGCTGAGCACGAAAAAAATAAGTAAATAAAAATAAATAAAATAAAATAAAATAGATAGTCATAGAATACTGGCCTGTTCCAGTGACCTAACAGAGATAGAGGGAGGGAGAAGATAGAGGAGAAAAGACAGTTATGGTTTAATATGCCTTGATAATACCCTGGCACACATCTATATCTAATTACTCCTAGCTTTGCTGCCACAAACGATAAAAATATAAAAATACAAGTTGTCGGGGTTGGGGATTTAGCTCAGTGGTAGAGCGCTTGCCTAGCAAGCGCAAGGCCCTGGGTTCGGTCCCCAGCTCCGGAAAAAAAAAAAAAAAAAAAAAAAAAAATACAAGTTGTCCTCTAATTCATGGGTTCCATGTCTGAATGCATGGATATGGGGTTCTATTGAACTCTATATCGAAAGCATTAGATACACGTGATATAATGTGTATCACGCTAAGCTGCTACATGTTACATACAATTACTGCAGCATCTTATATTCTATAAAACGTAAGCCCTACAGAGTAGGTATCCATGGAGAGTCCTGGAACCCAAATCCATAGATACTAAGAATGACGGTGTATACATATTTGTACATCACATATGCATACTATATATTCACCTACAGTGAATATACACTACAGTTACCATACAAACACTGCGTACCCATGTAGGCCTAGTGTGTACCTAGGATATCATATACATCCTAAATGAGTTTCATCAATAGTTATAACCAAAGAAGCAAGGGGTGAGAGGTAGTGGGAAGGAGTGGGGTGGTAATAGGGATCTCTGGGCACTTCCCACCTAACACTGTCCTCAACACAGAACCTTCAAACACTAACAAAGAATTATCACATGCCTATGAGATGTCGGGCAGTTATCTTACTCACATTATTTTTGTTGAATTTTTAATTTATTCTACAGCAGCCACCTGACTATGAAGACAACAATCTTGATCTTGAATCTTCATGTAGACTTCTAAGGGGATTTTAAGGCAGGAAGCACTCAGCCTCATGTGGGTAGCCCCAGACTGAGTTGTTAGTTTTGCACTCATTTTGTAGTCACATATTTTTCAGTATAGTAAAACAGGCTGGGTATACCACAGAAGAGATGAGTTCTAACATCTGAGCCAAATCATTCTGCAGGACCCAAACACCTGGTCACCACAAATGATGACTTTAATGTCTTTCTAATGAGGACTGGATCCTGACCAAAACAAGATGCTTAACTCATTCATTGAGATTGCCCTAGTTTCCATAAAGGATCAAAATTTTAGCATTAAGAATAAAAGCTGTTAGTAATTGTTAAAAAGCAGAAATGTTAATTGCAAATCAGTTCTAGAAAATACATGTATTGTTTTCAAAACCTTTCCTGTGCACTTGTGCTGGGCCCCTACTCACTTGGGCAAGATTAAGAAAAACAAAACAAAACAAACAAACAAACAAACAAACAGGGTCTCATGTAGCCAGCCCAAGTTACCCTCTAACTTTCTATGTAGTTAAAGAAGACCTTGAATTCCAGATCCCTTTGCTTCTCTCTCCAAATGGAGAAATTACAGCCTCTACACCTGGCTTTATGCAGTACTGGAGATAGACCTGAGGTCTTCAGTCATGCTAGGCTGGCAGTCTACCCACTGAGCCACATCCCCAGGCCCCGTTCTTGCTTTTTAAACAGCAAGATCCAGGCTTTTTTACAGTTCTACAACTGAAGAAGCTGCTTGTGAAGCACAGTACCAACCTTTGTCTCTAGAGAGTTTAGGCCAAAGCTGAATTGGCCGTGCAAGCCTGCAATAATGTCCCCAACTCTAGGACCAGAAGACTTCCACTCAGATATGATGGGAGGAAGGAATGCAGACAAAATAAGGCCAAGAGTCCTACCAAGTCTTACCAATGAGCTGAACATGCATGCCTTGTCATGTACGGTGAACTGAAATCAGAATCCACAGCCTAACTCCACAGTAAAACCTCCAGGGGGGGCAGCGATTGCTCAGATCACTGAACTAGGAGTTTTCAGAATGGAAGCATGGCCTTAACACTCTCATTTTTATTAGTGAACACTTAATGCATTTTTGTTAGGTGTCAGCTCTTGAGATAGATGCCTCCCATGAATATCTCCTTATGAGAATCCATACACCTTCTGTAAAATCAGCCCTATTGTGTGAATAGGGCAGCAAGACAAGGCCTCGAGTAACCTAGGTTGGTATCAATACATAGTCATGGATGGCTGCTGATGATCCTGAATTCCCTGTCCTTCTACCTCTATCTCCTAAATGCAGGTTCCACCACACCCTGCTATTAGCCCCATTTTGATCAGGAAAATGGCATCCAAAGGTCACTGTTGGGAAGTGACCGGAGTGGGATTTAATTTCACAGCCTCACCCTCATCATGGCCATGGAGTGTGGTGAACCAGGGTCTGAGAAGGTGCTGAGACAGGTCTGTGAGCTGGGTCTTGGGGATTCTGGTCAAGCACTGCCTTTTACTACACACCAAAGTGACAGTTGCTTGGTTAGCAGAAATGAGAGGAAAAAGAAAAGGAAGCAGCTGTCCAAATGTCTCTTCCTGGACCTTGGAGCTGTGAGTCCTCAGCTTGCTGACCAAGAAAGAATCATGCCCACCAGCACGTGGGTGCAGCAGGCACCACACCAGCCAGTCTCTGCCTAGCCATCTCCTGTTAGTAGCAGGCAGGACCCTCCCAGGGCAGCCTTACCCTCCTCCAACACTCCTCTGTGTCTTCTCTTGCCACCACATTAACACTACTTGCCCTCCTGACCCAGCACGGCCTATCCGAAGCACATGAGTGCTCAATCGTATCTGCCCAGACTAAGAAGCACAGTGTGAACTCTGTTTCAGCATCTAAACTGTAACCCCAGAGCAGCGACCTCTCATACTCAACCAACAACCCTTTGACAGAAGCAACACCAAGAGGCAACTCGGGCAGCCTCATGAAGCAGGGGAAATCAGGCAGAAGCAAAAGAAAGGAAAAGTTCCCTGGGGTGCAGCTCCCAGTCCCTGACCCTGCGGTAAAGACTGGGGCCAGGGACCCGAACATAGGCCTCCGCGTCCGGTTCAACACTCCCCTATCTATTCTCCTAGTCTCTCAGTTCAGACCCAAGCCTGACCCCAATTTCAACTCCTAATTCACAGACCTCAGCAAACTTCAATTACATCACGCACCCCAATCCTTCCACCTGAAGGGTGGAGGAACACAGGCACGATCCTTTCCGATCCCGATCTTTCTCCCCAGAAACGCAAGTTCAAGGACGAGGTCTCTCGGATCCTCTGCTTCCTTACACTGACACACCCCCAGATCACAGTGTACACAGTGACCCCGCACGGTGACTACCCCTGGTTCCCCAAAGCCCGCACGCCGGTCCCCAGCAGCACACCTGGCCCAGTCATGCAGGCACTCGCCTGCTCCGCCCTGCTGCACCTGCGCGGGCGCCCGTCAGAGCCGGTCGCGCACCCGCGCCGCTCCTGCAGGCCGCCCCCACTTCTCACCGGCGGCGCAGCGTCCCGCGCCGCCCGCGGCCTGGGGCACCGCCGCCCGCCCGGCCGCGGCTCCTGGGCTGCCGGCCCCGCCGCCGCCGCTTCCGTCACGTGGGCCGCCGCCCGGCGCCGGCGGAGGGCGGGCGCTCGCCGGTGCCCAGGCCGCCGCGCGCCGCTGGGGGGCTCCGCGTCAGGACCCGGCGGTCGGGAAGGCGGGCGGGCGAGCGCGCGCCGGCGAGTGCGCAGGCGGCGCAGACCCCGACCGCAGCCCTCGGGAGGGGAGCGTCTCCGCCTTCCGCCTGGGAAGCGCCCCTTGCCTTCTCGACTGCCCACTCCATGGCTGGCTACTGCACAGCTCCGCTGGTCAGGTGGAAGCTCGGAGAAACGCCTCCTAGACAGACGGGTAGACAGACTAACAGCCGGGTCCCGACTTGCGGGCGAGGGGTGCTTGCTGGACTTCAGTGTGCCAATGAGAATGGGTGGCACAGCCCTTCGGTTCCTAGGCCTACTGCTAGTCCAGGCAGGAGGAATGCTAGACCCGGAGGGGAGGAGCATATTTGTATGCTATCCCTTCCTAGCTGGGAGTCCCAGGGCAATTCCACACACTTATTTTAGGGCAGTCCACCAATGACCACTCCTTTAACCCTTCCGTATAGAATCAAAACTCAGTTTCACGATTAATTGTTAGGAAGCTCTTCATCAGTGCTGCCAGTGCACAAAAATGCCAGGTTTCTCCAGTTATTTCCCTTGACTTGAGAACCCACTAAAGAGGTGGCTTTAGGGTACCCTCCCACCCCCACTGCGGACCCTGTCCTCAGAGTTTGTAGGAAAGATACCATCCCAAGCCCCAGAGTAGATAATAAGACTTACTATTCTGTAGCCTTGTTTCGAAGGAGGAAGGCATGTAGGGGTGGGGACCAAAATATCACCTACTGAGGGAACCTCCACTTATGACTATAGACCCCAAGTTCAGTGTAGTTTAATTTCTACCTTGTCGTACCCTTATGAGATATGCACTTAAATTCCCCTATTTTACTGAGGCAAAAAGACAAAATGACTTATCCTGAAGCTTACACTAGTAAGGGTCAGAGCAAGAACTCAAAATGTGTTTGTAACATGAAATTAAGTCCTACTGATTAAATAGTTTATGGGACAACTTTTACATTCCACTCTAGATGATCCAGGAGTGAAGATAAATACTATCAAAAAAAAAAAAAGAGGTATATCAGAAACAATTATTTTCTTTACGAGGAGGCTTACCACAGGATTTTTAACATAGCAAGCTCTATTGTTGAAACATCTGTTCTTGGGACATTGATTCACTTACATTGCAAATAACAGCCCCCTTTAGGTAATGCCTGGCCTGTGAAACATGCTTAGGATCTTCATATGCTAACTAATTCTTCACATTGTTTCTGCTGGGTCCATTTAAAAACAGTGAATTTTTGGAAAGTTTTACTTTTACTATATATGTATGAGTACTTTTTCCTACATGTATGTGTGTGTGCTATGTGTGTACAGTAGCACACAGAGGTCAGAAGAAGGGATCAGATCTGAAACTGGAGTTACAGATGGCTGCGAGCCAGGTTGGTGTTGGGAACCAAACTCAAGTCCTCTGCTGAGTCATCTCTATCCTCTCAGATGAATTTTAATTCATTTATTAATATTTGTTAATAATACAGGGTCTATCAGACACTGTAAGGGTATTTCATGGGAAGTGAAAAGGTGGTTCTGATAGAAAACTAAAGAAAATGGAGTATTTCATAAATACAATTGTGTGGGGCAGCAGTTGCCAAACACTTCCAAAACTTAACATCCTCTGTCTGTCTTGTGTTATGTACCTCATGTCTATCAAGCTCACTGTTCTGTCTTCCTGCACACAGAAAGCACTCAGCCAGTTAAAAGAGTTGGGTGACTTAATGCACTAACTTATCTTTCAGTGCAATTAATAGCGATGCTGGGGTGAAAGCTGGGAACCTCTTCATGCTGAGAATGCCCTTTACCACATAGCAATGTTGTTAACCCCAGAGGGCTTTAATGCTAATATTCCCTTATTCTAACACATACACATTCTTAAGAATATATTTAACACATTTGGTGCATAACTAATACTTAACATGTTAGGATATCACTTTTAAGGACCAGGTTAAGCAAAGTTACATGTATGATTTGAAAAGTAAACATAGTTTCTGATAGTTTTGAAAGATTTTATTTGTATAATATTAGCTCATTTAATCACACACACACACACACACACACACACACACACACACACACACACAGAGTCATATACTGGTGCTTTAGCTCTAGTCCAATAAAATTTTCAGTTATTACTCAAATCAAGGATTTCCTGAGCAGCACCTGCATGCAAGTGCTATACCAGAGGCTAAGTCAGACTCTGTCTCAGGGGGTTTACTGTTTTGAAAACCACTAAATTAGAGAGATAGGTGCAAGAAAAAAAAAATACCTAACCAAACCACAAGGTTAAAAAATAACATACTGTGCGTGCTGTAGAGGTTTGGTGACAATGGAGCCCGGGTGGGAGGTACCTAAGAATCACTCAGCACAAACCTAATACTTCTTGCTGTGTGGCAGACACTGTTCTGAGAGCTGAAGAGCCAGAGATAAGAGGAGGTACCCTAGGAGAAAAGGACCTTGGTCTGAATTTAAGCATGTCCCCAAGTCCCTGTAGAAACATGTACCTCGGTATGACAGAATTAAGAGGCAAATCCTCTAGGATAAAGCCCAGAGGCAGGATTATCAAGTGCAGCCCGGCATCTTTCTGCCAAGTGCCAAATAAGGACACTGTGAGAAGTCTCCCTCTCTGTGGAACAGACGATCACTAAAGCCTACAGTACCTTGGCTCTCCCAGATTCAAGGACTGTGAGAACTGTCTCTGGGATCTGAAGCCACCTAGTTAGTACTCATCAATGTGTCTGCACACATGAAGACACTGGGGTTACAGGAAAAAAAAACAGTCATTTTAGTAAGTAAATGCATCCTCACCATGTGCTGAGGAGTGAGAAACTGCACCATTACAATTAATAGTGTTATAAATACTGATAGCTAAGAACACAAAACCAGAATGTGAAGTACTTCATTTTGAAGCTCCTTGCTTTAAGCTCAGATATATGGTTGACAAACAGCACATATTTGTAGGAGAAATGCTAGCTGTTCCTGCAGAGTACCCAGGCTCCATTTCCAACATCTACATGGCCACTTACAACCGACTATAACTCCAGGTTCAAGAAATCCAATGCCCTATTCCTGCCTTCATGGACACGAGGTACATACAAAGTCCACAGGAAAAAAAGCAGAAAACACACCCATAGACTAAATAAATAAATGATAGATAAATGTATAGCATACCTTAAATATTACTTTACAAAGAGAATCTATACCCAAAGTCCTTAGTGAATATTTTTTCCTTATTCATCCTACAAACATTTTCATTTATAATTTTTTGAGTCAAGGTTTCACTATGTAACCCAGACTTGCCTCAAACTCAGCTAGGATTAAAAGCATATGCCATCATCCTGGCCCCCAAAACCCATTGAATACAAATGAAATACAGCATGATACATACTAGTGAACCTGGTGAGGGAGTGAATTGAAAGACAGGGAACTTGACTGCTCACCATCGAGTGAGATGGCATGTGGCTCATTACTAGCTGGTTCCCCTGTGTCTCTGGTCACTAGAATGACCAAATCAGAATATTAATGAAGAAACCTTACTTCTGTTGAAGCTCCTATTGTGTTATACTAACAATGCTCTCACCAAGATGCCAGAGGCATCAGGTCCTCAGGGCCTGAGGTAGGCTTTTACCACTCTAGTAACTAGTTTTCAGTCTTTCAGTTCCTGGCTCCCAGGTAGGGGTTTTGGTGGTGTTTTTATATGGTGTGGTTGAATCCTCTGGAAGCAGTCCTTCTGCCTGAACATATTTTGAAGTATGATCCCAAAAGTTTTTTGGAAGTTCCTACTCTACAGCTTTTTCATTAGCCTGAGAAATAAATTCCAATGAAACACAGTCCAAAAAGTATAAATTTCCCCAGAGCATTACTCAAAAGAGGCTCTGTCCAGTAAGAAGTAGGCAGGCATTGTCAACAAAGCCCCCCTTCTCTTAGGGGTAGGAAAGTATAGATATTCGTATATCCATTATAGTTTATATCCATCTGTATATCCATGGAACTCATTAGAGTTCTTTCACTCTTAGTCTTGATATTCTTTTGTCTCAAACTACAATTTCTTTCACTCCATAATTCTTTTTTAGATTCACCTGGAATAGCTCTAATGTATTTATTTTAGGCCAGGGTGTGCTTTGAGTACTGCGAAGGGGTTAAAAAATGGACAGATCTTACCTGTCACAACTTTTTGCAGATGAAGAGTCTGAAGTCTCAGTTTGAATGGTGGGTCCAGAAATCCACAGGGACAAGTAGTAGAACAGGGACTGGGGACCACATTTCCAGACATTAAACTTGCCTCTTCATACACCACCTTCTTGCTACTTCTCTCCCTTGATGTCAATCAACAGGCTACACATGCCCAGGTGGAAGCAACTGGAGAGGCATTTGACACATTTCAGGTGCAATCCTTACAACATGGTGAGACAAGGATAATTTTATTCCGAAGATAAGCTCTAAGGGAGATGAAGTATGTCCCCAGTGAGAGTGGGAACAATCCATGGCTGGGCCATTTCAAAACTGGCCCCTTACCCCTTCTTTGTTTCTTTTTTCTTTTTTTTTCGGAGCTGGGGACCGAACCCAGGGCTTTGCGCTTGCTAGGCAAGTGCTCTACCACTGAGCTAAGTCCCCAACCCCCTTACCCCTTCTTTGAATACTATGGCCAATAACTTTCTAATATCCCTCAGTGCTTCACAAGTACACATACCTCATGTATTATTCTTATTTTGGTTATTCTTCAGCAGTTTTCTGAAGGAACTAGCATGAGACCAGCTCAGCTCACCCAGTGAAAACTGGGTTTGGTTGCAAGTTCAAATTCCCTGCAAAACTTTAGCAATGAATATAACCTTCTAGTGAAGGAAATGGAGCCAATGATGCCATCTATGCCAGTCTCATTATTATATGACAATATAAAGGTTAATTTGAATATATAATAGCACAATTATGTTGCAAAGCTAAGGCACTTAATCCCATTTCAGAACATTTGTCCCAGTTTTAAGACTTGTCCCTTCAGAGAAGGTCACTGAGATCAGCTTCCCAGACACAAAAATAAAAGCACTGGATTGAATACTTTTTAACCACTAATTTAAAAAATTCCTGGCAGCTCTGAAATTGTTTCTACCCTCAAAATATCATACAAACTGGAAAATTTTATGAGATGTCTCGTTCCTAATTTACCATCTCATTTATTTTTCAGTACTTTCAAGTATATTTTCCGTAGACTCCTACTAGTTCTATTTTCATTGACAATGCAACAGTTTCCAATAAAACGATACATTATAGAGCATACAAACTATGCTCTCAAAAGAGGTATGAAGTACAACTTTTTAATGTACAAAAACTTGAGGAACTGTCTCCTATGAATGATGAAAGAGAACAGATTCCTCACAAAAATATAGAACGTAGTTGAAGCCTACAATAGCTTGTTAAAGTAAAAGCCTTCACTCACTTCACTATGATTATTAGTAAGTACAGAAGCAGTTTACTTGGTTCTTCACCACTGTCAGTCTGTAATCTCCAATTATCCTGTGGCTCATTTCCCTCATCCAAGAAACAAGCATTCTATAGCACATCAGGCTGATGTGAGGAATAACTGTGTAATAGTCGCTGGACTGTCGCTACTACTTTCTCTGCTGGTTATTATTTCCCACACGTGTGCTGGTTGGTTTAAAGTATCTTTCCAGGGAAAAATAGTTGATGCTTATTATGTCGGAGGAGAGGGGATTACAGAGTGTTATTTGGGCTTACTTTATGTAGAAGGGAGATTAGGCAATAAACGATTGAGACATTGTAAAAAGCGAAAAGAAGGATGACTTCAGACATGACCACGCCAATTGGGATCACAGCTATCTGCCCTCTTGGCCGATTCTGTCTTTCCAAGCAGTCGGGAGAATCCCTGAGGCCACTGCCATGGGACGTCACAGGAGGCGGGACCAATGGCGGCCAGCTCGCGTTGCTTAGCCTCCCGTGCTTCCGGCACGGCCCGGGCAGGACTCCCCTCCGCTCTCCGTCCCAGTCTGTCCTCTTGGCCGAGGTACAACAGCCAGGACGGCCAGCCACGAACTCTACCCTCTGTAAAAGGCATGGCGTCTCCGGCGCGCTGGGTGACACCAGAGTCCCGCCCCGTACGTCACTTCCGCAGCGCTTTCGCCGCAGTGCCTTGTGGGTAGCCGGCCAGGGGTCTCCTGGCGACAACCATGGCGGGGGATGTGGGCGGTCGCAGCTGCACGGACGCGGAGCTGCTGCTGCACCCTGAGCTGCTGTCCCAGGAATTCCTCCTCCTCACCCTGGAGCAGGTGGGGCGCTCGGACCCGACCGTGGACGGACGGGCAGCCGGGAGGACCGGCAGGCCTGTGGGAGGCTCGTGGCCGCTCCCGCCCACACTGATCCAATGGGGCTTGCCTCCCCTGATCCCCAAAGGAATCCTCCTGAGAGTGACTGGAATCCCCGGGAAATCCTCAATAGCTCCGAAAGGTTGTCTCAGACGATTTCCGCTGCCTGTGTGCAAGCAACGGCCTGCGGAAGAGATAGGCTAGGCGAACAGACCGGGAGGGAGAAGTCTGGGGCAGTCAGGGCTGGATCCAAAACATCTAAGAAATAGTCTGTTAGGTAGCTTCTCGCCTCTCTTAGAGACACTCAAATAAGTCCCAGAGAGATGAACCTTCTTCCTAAGATCATTATCAAGACAGAGTCACCGTTTGGAGAACTTAAAAGCACCTAGCTTTCTGAGTGGTGCTTGTCCCCCACCCAACAACCCCCCACCCCCACCCCCACCCCCGCCCGGGCGGTGTGACCTAAGATAATTGCAGATCGTAAAAGAGAAACGTGATGTTTTATTTAAATGACAGAATTGCTGAAAGTTTCTCTAGAGTTTTATGTGACACGTTTTGTTTTCCATGTGGATTTTCTTCCCCTTGGTACCAAATCTTTCTCTAATTTTTTGAAGTTCTCCATCACTACTTTCATCACACCAGGATTATCAAAGGCTTACAAAAACATATTATTGAGCCCCATCATCAGCTTCGCATCAAATTGGTTCCATATATGCCCTGATGCTGCATTTTAACCAGTTCTTGCTGGTGACCCACGGACAACACTTTTATGCACTGTTGCCAGAAGGCAGTCCCTTCAGTGCGGACCAAGCAAATGAAATCGTCTGGGAATGTTGTCCAAGAGTATTCTGATACTCCCACCAAGCAGTAAATGGAAGTTGGAAGCCAGCAGTATACTATATGAAAGAGGAATAAGATAGTTCAACAACTTAAAAATGAAATCAAACTGAACAACTGGCTCCCCCCGCCCCCATTTTTACAAAGCATACATTTTCCCAATTTTTCCTGTTGGTTTGCATTATTGTGCTTCAAGACGTTGAGAGGGAACTGGGATATGAGAGAGAATAAGTCATTTAAGTTATTTAGGTATATGTGGTTGGACTGTGAATTGGATGGTGAAAATGGGGTGGGACAGACTGCTAATGGTATACTGTCACTGTCGTCAGAAGGGAGAGTTAAGCTTCCTTCTGCAGTAGTGCTGTGTATGTTTGTTGTGTTTTGGGGTGGAGGGGTCTCCATATTAAAGTCAGTGCTTGGCATACTTAAGTCACTGAGTTCAGACACCCAGCAACAAAACAAAATGCAAGTACCCACCATATTAAAAGAAACATGAGAAATAAAACAGAATGAGAGTAAGATCCTACCCCACCAATTGGACCATAATCCGATTCAGTAGCTTATGGACAGAATCTGATGCTTTTGTTTTTGTAATCTGTTTTCCTCAGGCAATGTCCCATTTTTATTTAGATTAAGAAGGGAGTGATGGTGGTGGTAATGGTCTTCTGGTGGAGTTGTCCAGCAGTTACAGACAGCAGTCCTCTCACAGCGAGGGCACGTGGCCACTCTAAGATAAAGCTGAGCTTTATAGAGTTTAATAGGTCTTTAATAGCCTATCTAATAATACAGTTTGACTCTTACACGATTGTAAAAATAGCTTTATAATTTATTAAGCATAATGCTTTTACCATGTTACGCAGATAGGTGGCTTTCAAATGAAAGATGTTGTTTTGAAGTTGTTTCTGTTTGCTTTCACACAGAAGAACATAGCTGTTGAAAATGACGTAAGAGTAAACAAAGACAACCTTACTAACCTTTACGTCCAGCACGCCATTCCGTTGCCTCAGAGGGATTTGCCAAAGAATCGATGGGGGAAGATGATGGAGAAGAAAAGAGAGCACCATGAAGGGAAAAATGACACCAAAAGGTACTTTTTTTGTGACTGGTAATCTAATCCTTTGTGTTTTTTTTTCCACCAGGTAAACATAGAAGTCATTTATTTGGTCATTGTTGATGAGCACCAAGTACTATGATTGTGGGACGTACTGACATCCCTTTTTTCATGCCTTAGTTGAGACAAACTTAATCAAGTTTAGTGTGTGCTATGATGGACCGAGATAAACGCTAAGGCGACAGATAAATCACGGAGGGATAGTGATAAACTAGCCCGCAGCTGCTTGACTGTAGAGTGGCATTTCAGTAGGGAGAACTGTAAGAAGTAGAGAGTTGTCCAATATTCCACACTAAGAGAGTCTGGGTCAGCAATGCACCTGTATCAGTATCAGTATCAGTATCAGTCCAGAATTGGAGACAGGGAGGTAAAACACCTACTGTGAACGAACTTGGTATTGTGGGATCTAGTGAAGCTTGTGAATTTTGAGGATTTGTCTTTACTCCGAGATGAGAAACTATGAGAAAGTTTTGAGACATTAATGGCCCTACATGATGACTTTTTTTAAAAAACAGGATCACTCTCCCTGCTGAACCAGGAAGTAATGTAAGGTGGGACTTTCAAAGATGGTGTGCTGTCATAGAGCTAGCCCTGGTGGCAGGGGTGTGGGTGAGCTGACCCCAAAGGCATAAGGGCTCTCCCTGCCCCTTGCCACTACCCAGGTCCAGGTCCAGGTCGAGAGCTCTAAATTGGCTCAAGCCAACATCTACCCATCTATGAACTGCTGGGCTGGAGCATGTGAATGGACTGGGTCTGTAGATCCAAAGCTGCAGGATCTCCATGGCACAGGGCAACCACAGGATATTTGATAGGAGTTCGAATGAGGATTTAGTACTGACAGAGGAGCAGAAGCTTATTTTATTTATTTTTCTTTTAGTAGGGAGCTTTCGAGGGCGAATGGACAGGGAGATGAGTGGGATTGGAGTTCAGGATGGGAAACTTACAAAGAATCAATAAAGAGTTAAAAAGAAGAAGGAGAAGAAAAGAAGGGAGGAGGAAGAGGAGAAGGGAAGGCTGTACTGTCATCCAGGCAATAAATGATATTTTTGACTAAGGAATTTGATGGGCTAAGGTTAGATGTATTTCTAGTCAACCAATAGAATTTATTGACTTCTGAGGAAGAAAAGATGAGTCAAGTAAGATCTTAAGCTTTTTGACTAATGTGGAAATGAAGAGTGTTACTTAGATTAAGGCACAGATAACTAACTCTTAAAAGATTCCTAAATTTCAGAAAACTAATTAAATTATTTTTAAAAGAAAATTGCATTTGATTAGTGAATGTTGTTGACTATGTTGGGAGGATGGCTTTCTAGAATCCATGAGTGTTGGTCGTACTAGTGGTGGTATTGATCAGTTGCTAGGGCCTTCTCTTCAGAGGCACTGCTGTAGACAATGCACTAGAGGCCGTAGGAAAGGTTTGAAGAGCTGGGAAAGAGGGAAGATGTAGGTTTAAGTTGACCAGTGGCTTTAATCTTTTGTGAGTCTTTTAACTGAGGTGATTGGGAAGCATGAAGGTAGTCTAATATATGTGTGAATGTCTTGCCTTGATCAGGAATGATTACATACTAGTATGGGCTACACGTTAGTGTTAACTTTCACAAGTCTGAATTATGTTAATGTACCTTTCATTTTATTTACTTGTTGAGGCTCTTAAGTTCAAGCAGTATTATTAGCACATTCCAGCATTTGTCCTAGTAATAAGCAAAACTTTTAGTGCTGATCATGCTTTCTTTCAAAGCTAAACTTAATAGCCCCTGGGTATTATTTGGAAAAGATCTTTGGCTTTATTTTAAGAGTTTGCAGTTTGAAGATTGAGGTTCGAAGCCCAGTTATAGAGCAATTACCTAGATGGGGTGCAAGGTCTGGGTTTGATACCAGCACTATAGGACTCCCAACCCCCCCCCCCCATTCTGCTTGTGCACACACACAACGTTTTACAATTTGAATCTTAAACCAGAGCATTATAGTTGAAATTATCTAAAAGTATCCTGTTTTGGTGAGAAACGTGGATCCAGAGGAATGCTCTAACTAGCTCAAGGTGAGACACAGTGTATCAGTTACATTTCTGTCACTGTGATAAAGTATCATGGCCAAGGCAGCTTATGGAAGGAAGAGTTTATTTGGCTTATGGGTCCATGGGGATAAAAGCTCATCACCATCACAGTAGGGAAGCCTTGTAGCAAGCCCTAGGCAGGGTGTCAGGAACATCTGAGAGCTCATATCTCAAACCCCAAACAGGAAGCAGAGAGAGCAACCTCCAAATGGGACAAGTTTTAAGCTGGTGGTTCCCATCCTGTGGGTCCTGACCCCTTTGGGGGTCAAATGGCCCTTTCACAAGAATTGTCCAAGACCATCAGAAAACACAGATATTTATGTTACAATTCACAAGAGTAGCAAAATTAGTTAAGAAGTAGCAATGAAAATAATTTTGTGATTGGGGATCACCACAACATGAGGAACTGTATTAAAGGGTCACAGCATTCAGAAGGTTGAGGACCATTGCACTAGAACCTTGTGGCCTCATACTGCATGCCCTCCTTCAGATGATGTAACTGACTAAAGATGAGGGTGGATGTGGAGGCCTCAATGCCCATGAAGATGGAGGCTGTGTTTCACAGTACAGGCATGCTCCTTCGGTCTGTGAACACCATGGGCTTATTTTACAGTGGGTTTGTAGAGTATATTTGTTTTATAAACAGTACATTGGCTTACTTACGGTCTTCACAGTCTCAGCCTTCACATTCACTCATCCCTCCCTTGGTGATTCACCCAGAGCAATGCTCAGTCCTTCCAGTTCCAGCCACTGAAAGTCCCCTGTGCCAGTCACTATTGCTAATCTTCTATCCTTGTTTTTATTTTGTGTTTTCTATGCTTCTGCATTAAATCCACAAGTATTCACAATTACCTGCAATGTTCAGGCCTGTGCTTTGGAGCAGTGAGATGTACCAGTCAGCCAGTGGGCATGAAGACTCATCAAATCCCATGATTATAATTACACAGATATTTCACTCACTGATGAAAAAGTGTCCAGACCTTGGAGACACTTGGTAACTGCAGTAGAGTTTTACTTTGTTGTTTGTGAACTACTGCTGTGGGAATCTTGGAACTGTCTTGTAGTTTCTCTTGTAAACTAATAATTGATTATGAGCACATGGACAGGATAACAGTACTGATGAGCTGCTCTTTTTTTATTATGGAGCTAATTTATATCAGTTATTTTCTATTTCTTTGATAAAACACCAAGATCAAGGCAGTTTGTAGACAGAAAGGCTTATTTGGGCTTATGAAGGGGCCTTTCCCTTAGTCCAGAATGATGGGTGTGTTCGGCAGGCAATCGTGGCAGTCGGCAGTACACAATTGTGAGCTCCCATCTTGAACTGCAAGCAGGAAATAGAGAGCCCTCCCCCACTGAGGTACTCCTCTAAAAGGCCACAGCTCCTAACTGCCCAAAACAGTACTTCCTGCTGGGGACCAAGCATTCACACTCCCACGACTCTGAGGGACATGTCATAAATGATAATGAAAATTCTTATAAATGAATATTTTATACTTTAAAGCACTAGACAATTGTTTCTTTGGGCCTAGGATTATTCCTTTACCACAGTTTGTTCACTAAACCTCGCTGCCTATTAATCTGCCAGCCTGTGTGCTGCTTTACAAGAGAACATCTCTCTGCTTTCAGGGGTAGTGCTGTAGATGGATTAAGGAAAAGACCCCTCATTGTGTTCGATGGGAGCTCAACAAGCACAAGCATCAAAGTGAAAAAGACAGAGAACGGAGCAGACGACCGGCTCAAGCCTCCTGCCCAGACAGGCTCCATCAGTGATAGCCTTCGGAAATCACCAAATTCCTCTTCGAGGATTGCACCCCTAGTTTTGTATTCCAGTTTACCTATGAACAATAAAATGGAGCACAATAATAATGACACTAAACAGAACCATGACTTGACGCATAGGAAAAGTCCTTCGGGTCCAGTGAAGTCACCGCCTCTCTCCCCTGTTGGAACTACTCCTGTGAAATTGAAACGGGCTGCTCCTAAGGAAGAGGCAGAGGCCACAGTAAGTGTGGGGCGGCTTCCATATTGAGCATGGCACTGAGCATCCGCCGTGTAGCTCCGGGGCAGCTGACTGTGCTTGCTTCCTTTTGGGGATGGATACGGTGCTAAAAACAAGTCTATTTCCTTTAGTGGCTTGTGATCGGAAAACAGTGTAGTGTTTAAAACTTGGCTCCATGTTAAACTGTAACAGAGTTTTGATAGTTACGCTGACACCGTTCTTTACTATACTGACATAAAGGATCACCCTGAGACCAGTCCCTGCAGCAGGGAAGGCTACATGGTCCTACCTGCACAGAACCCATTGGAGCCCTGAGCGGGATGCCATCTCACCTAGGAGCCCTGAGCGGGATGCCATCTCACCTACCCGGGCTCTGCAGCGTCCCCAGTCTACCCCAGTGGGTATTTCAAAGCAGTACCGTATGTGTCTCTGGCCGAGCCAGGCTGAGGAGCTGTAGTTCAGTAGGTGCCATTCTCGGGTGAGTGAAGAGACGTGCTCCTACCTGACTCTATAGCCCACAGTGCTTATTTGCTGTCCTAGAACTCTGCTGTGATCTGGTTTTTTATATTCCATAGCTCATATATTTGAATCCTGGAATTTAAAAAATCTACAATGATTATTGTTTTTGAAAGTTCACAAAATTTCTTTCTAGGTAAAATGAATGCAAAGAGGCAGATTTCCTAAAATTTCCCTTTCCATCTTGGAATCAAAAAGATGAATACTCCTTTGTTGGTGAGGCCCAGAATGCTATTGTCTGGGGCAATACATTTATAAAGTAGTATTTGGGCCTTGACCTTAAGCCTGTTTGTACATACCTTAAACCTACATTAGAATCTACTCTTCCCTAAACACCAAATTACTTAACTTTGGAAGGAGAGAGGAGTTCTAAGGGGGGTCTCTTACATGTGTGTGTTCTTCTGTTTTGAAGCATCTGGATGCTTGGATTTCATATGTCACAGTTGCATGACTTTTCCAGTTAAGTGGCCAGACTATACTTTTATTACAGAGCATATGCTGGACACGAATCTGCTTATATACTTACCTAAACCACTTTTGTGAGATACAGGATAATGTGGGCCAAAAAAAGGAAAATCCGAGGCTGGAGAGATGGCTCAGCGGTTAAGAGCACTGGCTGCTCTTCCATAGGTTCTGAGTTCAATTCCAAGCAACCACATGGTGGTTCACAACCATCTGTACTAGGATCAAATGTCCTCTTCTGGTGTGTCTGAAGACAGCTGCAGTGTACTCACATACATAAAATAAATAAGTCTTGTTAAAAACTAATTAAAAAAAAACAATAATGCACATCTGAAATAATACCACAGTGAGGAGTAAGCCTTCGAGGCATATGTATTTACACAACCATGACCTTTGTGTATATATGTAGACACATATAGATAGGTATTACTTCAGAAATGTAAATATTTAGTGAACATGTCTCATGAAGTTTAGACTATGACATCAGGGAGGGAGGTGGGCTAGGAGCTTCAAGGGAGGCCTATTCCCTCTTCTTTCTGTAGTTTCTGGTTCTGCCGTTTGTGGGATAGGCTTCAGGGTATGTGTGTCTGTGTGTGAGTGTGTAAATGATCTTGGCATAGAAGATTTGAGAACCACGGAACATATAGGAGCCAAGAGACTCACTTTATAATCTGAGCACCGTTCCCACCAGAGGGCAGCAGTGCTCTTGCTCTGGTGGGCCTGTAGCTGGCTTTGGCGCCTGAGTGCTCATTTGAGCCATTCTGAGGCATCTGCTGTTATAAACTATTCCTGTTCCTGTCTTCTAGAATCACCTGAAGCCGCCAGAAGCAAAGAGGAAGATACAGCATGTTACGTGGCCATGAAGGGAAGCCTCCCACATGTAAATAGAGCTGCAGCCGCAGTTTCAGATGAGTCCACAGTATTTACAGAGGTCCTGAATACTGAGGGATTTTCTTGAGGTTTAAAATAGTTTTGGAAAAATGAGTCTTTTCCTTCTCTCCCTCCCTCTATTTCTTCCCTTCCTTACAATGTCTTGACTTTCATGTCCCAATTAGGGAAGAAATTTCTTTTTAAAATACAGCTTTGTACACATCCTCTGTAAAATTTCTTTTTCCAAGCAAAAGCAGATAGCAGTTCACAGTATTGTGGTAAATATTGCCACCTGCATCTTGAAGAGTTCGCCAAGAACAGTGTGTTGATGGTGTTGATGGAAAAGCGTTCTGCTCTTCAGTTACGTGTGTCACTTTGTCCCATGGAAAGCAAAAGGGAAGTCGGGGCTTGCCATTTCTCCTTCTCAGTGGCAAAAGCTGCTATGTCTGTAGAATGTTCCTGGCTTACAGGGCCCTGCCTATTCTTGTCTTAAACAGCTTGAGGTCTCACTGTGAGCTCAGCTATTTCTTGTATGAACTTAAGCTTTTTAAAATGAGACTGACTTCAATGTCTTCAGGCTGGGTGATCATGTTAGAGGCTGTACTCTATGTCAGAAAACTTGGGAATGATGGGTCCTACAAGTCTAGACAGAAGAAAGTCGAGAACATGTGGCAGTGGTGGGGGTTGCTTATCAGTATGCTGTGGAGTAGGCAGTCGTCACTGTCAGGACACTGAGTTGGGATTCACTGAAGAGTGCAGCAGAAAGTGGACTCCTTACTGAAGAGGGTCATGTGCTATAATACAGATTCCTGCAGGGATGTCCCGTGCAGGGGTACGTGGTGGTCTTTTTATTTTTGTGCAAGTAGCATTATCCACGTGTATAATGCAGGCAAATGAGAAAATACTGTTTGCTTTAAGATTGAGATTTCTAGTGTCTGCTTATTCCTTTATATTTCTAACTAAGAGCAAAAGATACTTCATACTTTTTCCCATGTATAATCTTCAAATTGTTGGTTTGTCTTGTTGGTATGCCATATGGTCGTCTCCTTTCTTTGATTTGTTAAACAGCCATTTTAGTTCATTTATCAGAATAGCCTTACAAAAAATAATTCAGCCTTGCAGGTAAGTACTGTTCTTAGGCATCAACCCTGTAGTTTTTAAGTGTTCTGCTTTCTTCCCCCCAGACTAAATTTGTACACGTAAGACAAAGTTTATGATATTAAGTGTTGCATGAATTGTTGATTCTACAGTAATGTTTTAAATATATTGTTATCTGCAGGGTTGATAAGTTAATATTGTTGGAAGGAACTGTGCTCCTATATGTAATGGTCAAGGTAGATTTTAAAAGTACAGCTTTTAGAGTAGAAGACACATTGTATTTTATATTCAGTTGACCTCTCTGCTTCCACCGGTGTTTCTCTCTTTAAGGAGAGAGTTAGCCGTTTGACAGTTTTAAGTCAGTGGGAACTTATTTTAGTTACTCAGTGAAATTAATTTTTAATTTGTATGTTTAACTTACAGAGTAGGTTGGTAATAACAGCTGAACTGTGTAACATTGTTGCTTCAAATTGAAGTTTATACTATGACCATCCAGCATCTGCGCTCACATAGCAGCATATTGTTGAGCTGTCTTGAGTTTGAGAGGTGGAAAAGCATTGACCCATGCACTGTGTATTATGTAGTGCCTCCATCACAGAGCGCCATACCTCCTGAAGGGATTGTGGAACTGGCTCCCTCCATGTGATGACGAAGCATGCTGAGAGCTGTGCATCTGGGGCAGCAGCTTTGGGAGTGTCGTTTTGAAGTAGTGTTTGAGTTTGGGTTCTAAGGACTCTATAGGGTGGTGGACAAGTCTGGAGTAAGTTTACTTAGTAGTGTATAGGGTTAGTATTGTTGCTTTGGATTCTGTATCCCAGTGATGCAAGCTATTCTTATTCCTGGGTCGGGCAAATGAATGGCATTAGAGACGGTGGGACGCTCCTGAGGTACAGAAGGCACCGCATCTACCATTGGCAAGTCCACCTCGTTCTTTTTTTCCTATTTTGTATATCCTGGTCTCTTTCCCACTCTTCTTCCTCTCTTCTCTAGGCCTGAGCCTCAGACTTAGATTTGCAGATGGCATTGTGTCTATGACCTTACTCCATTCACTGAGGGTGAAGATGGTCTGACCCCAATCCTCTTACATCTGAGGGGGTCATAGACCACTGTGTGGATCCTGCAGTCTGGAGTCCTGTAGCACCAGGACACTAAATTGCTTCCCAAAGGCTGTCATAGTTTTCCAGAGTAGCCTTATTAATTTAGGCAGCTGCCAGACACTTGGAAGAGTGGCTCGCTACTACCATAGGCTGTGTTTGCTGGTATTAAAATTCTTCAGAATTGAAACTTTCATTTGAAATTGTGTTTTGGTTGACTTAAGTTTGAGAGACAGTTCTAAAACTGATGTAGAGACTCATTCAACAGCAATGACCTTTTACAAACTTACATTAAGTAAAACTGCCAGTAGATTAAATCATCCCCATATGGAAGAACTTTCTCTACTTACTACTGTGGAATCTGAGCATTGTTGAGAGGCTACAATTGGTCGACATGTTTTTAAGTGTGCTTTTATTAAATGCTTGTGTAAGTTTTGTAATTCAGTATAGAAAAGGTTGACCTTGTAATGTACATTTTTGTATGTATAGTCTTTTAAGTAGCCTTGTCCTTATTTAAATAAACTGAATAAAACTATCTTGATCGGGCCTGTCATTTGCAATATAAATAAAAGGAAAAAATATTCCTATGATGTATATGACTGAAGAAACTGGTTTAGGAAGTGCCATTATGTGTGGCATAATCTTATCCACACTCAAGAAGCCCGGTTGAGCTCCCTTTTGTGAGCAAGAGGGCAGTTAGTGTTGTCATGTTGAAGATATCTTGATTGTGTGAAGGTGTCATCCCCAAGTGTTCCTAAGTAATAAACGGGGCAGAGCAGAGTCTAGGTTGGGACACTTAAGGGGAAGTGGTCTGAAGTGAACAGCTGGTCTCCCCTCTGAGGAGTAAATTAAGTAACTTGGAAAATACTCTGGTATTTTCTATTTTGAACCCAAAAGAGCAAAGACAAAGGTCTTCTCGCACTAGTGCGTTTTATGAACTGAAATGCCTTTTTTCAGTTGCTTAAAAATTTAGTTGATTTTCTTATTGTGAGATGAAGATGTGAGTCCTTGTGTATTTTTTAATTCCTTCAGATTTTGTACCTTAAGGCTGAGCAGGGTGATTAAGTTACTAACTCCATGCAGAAGGCAGGCAGGGTATGTGAAGTAATGTATTTGGAATGACAGGATGTGAACCAATAATTTATTCAGAAATTTATGTCTAGATGCACAGAAAATTATTTTATGCCTTGGCTTATGACTTGGCAACTTTTCTAATCCTGTGGTAAGACACTATACCCAGAGCAAGTTAGAAAAGAAAGTTTATTTTGTGCTTACAGTTTCAGGATGTTGGAAAGCACACCAGGGGAACCTCATAAAACCTCAGAGCTCAGCCCCCACTGACATACTTCTATCAAGGCCACATCTAATGTTCCTGTCTTACTCTTCTGTTGTGTGATAAGATACCTTGACCAAGGCAACTTTAGAAGAAGGTTTATTGTTTCAGAGGGTTAGAGTTCATGACAGCCATAGTGAGGAGCATAGGCAGGCAGGCAGGCAGGCATGTGTTAGAGTTAACATCTTGAGACACAATCATAAGGCAGACAGTCTTTTGAAGCCTCAGTATGACACAGTTCCTCTAACAAGGCCATGCCACCTAATGCTACCCAAAACAATTCTACCAGCTGAGGACCAGGTGTTCAAGTATGTGAACCTATGGCGGCCGGCCACTCATTCAGATTAGCATATTCAACTACCTGACCCTCGTGAGCCTATGGCCTTATATAGCATAATGCAAAATGCAGTTTGTCCAACTTCAGAAGTACTCTGAACAGTCTTAGCACAGTTAAAAAGTCCAACTCTCACCTTAGACCCAAGGCAATCTCTTATGAAATTAAAAAAAAAAAAGGCAAATTACACATTTCTAGCATACAGTGCCGTGGGACGCACATTACCATTCCAAAAGAAGGAGTGCAGGCCTAGTGAGGAAACACTTATCCACAGCAAGAACAAAATCTAGCAGGGCAAATCCCAAGTACTGAAGCTTCACGTGTGATGTCAAAGGTCTTAGATGGCTCCACTCTTCTACTTTTGCTGCCTGAAACACACTTCTCTGTCCTTGGCTGGGTCTACTCCCTGAGTGCAACTCTTCTTGGCGGATGTCTCATGGCTCTAGCTTCTTCAACACCTTGGAGTCTCCAGTGCAACCCAGGCTTCACTTTCACAGCTTCACAAAATGGTCCTTCAAGGCCTCCATGAGGGGTCTCTCTGCCACAGCCCTGGCCTTAGAGTCTCCCCTTAACTGTGGAAGAAGATTATACAAACTCTGTACATGTGTATCCTTCCTGACTCTGAAGCTAGAACCACACGGACAACACTGACGTGTTCATCTTTCTGCTTGGAATGGAGTGTAACCACAGAATCACGGTTTCTGCAGCTTCCTTTTGCTGTTGCCTTTTAGGAACAAAAAATTCCTTGGGCCTTTCTTTTTTCCAAGTTAGACACCATGTGCCTTGGTGTGGTCTTTCCCTTGTGAGCCCTCATTCCTTTACTCCATTTTGATTCATGCCTTTATCTCTTTCCACTTAAGCCTCAGCTCCAACATTAAATTGCACGATGCTCTCTTTCTCTGCAAGCTGTATTTCATTCTGCCCCGGTTGTGTGAGTTCTCATAACCATGTGATAGAGCCCATAGCTGTCCATGTCTTGAAATCTCCTTCATCAAGTACTTCACCTAGTACTTTATCGTCTAACCTTGGGCAGATTTTTAGGACAAAGGCAGAAAGCAGCCACGTTCATTGCCAGAATATCTCAGGACTGGTCTCTAATCCAGCTACTCATACTGTTTTCCTCTGAAGCCCTCACGGTGGGCCTCTGAAGTCCACATTGCTCTCAGCACTACTGTCTTCCAAGCTGCTACTAGAATGGCCCATTAAGTCCTGCTTACAGCATTCAGCTGCTTAATTCAAAGTCCCAAATCATCCACATTCTCCCCAAAAGTGACATGGTCAGGCCTGTCATAGAATACATCTATATACCGAATTCTGATTATGCTTCCCCCACCCATCTTATCCTAATAACTAAAGGCAAGCTATGGTAAATACAAATACTCTGAGGATACTGCTAAAGATGCTGATAATAACTGTTGAGGGCTCTTCCCTAAATGGAACATCTACATCAGTCCTTCTAAGACTTAGGAAATGTTGTGGAAGTGAGGACAGAAAAAGTATGTGAGCCAGACAATGAGAGGAAGGACACGGGCATCTGTGTATGACACGGGTGTTGTAAGCCTGGGCAATATACTCTTCGTTAACCACATGGCTTTACTGCTAACTCTTACCAAAGCTTTAACGATGAGCTTGCACCAGTGCTCGTTAAGTAGTTCCATAACATAAAAGGAAAAGGACACTGCCAAACTCACCTTAGGAAGCTAGCGTTACTCAGGTAAGGTTGAACACACACACACACACACACACACACACACAGAAGAGGGGTTGAATTTTGGGTCAGTTTCCCCCATGAACTGTTTGGGAAGGATATATGGTCTTGGAGGAGGTGAATCACTGGGTTGGGCTTTGAAATTTTAAAAGACTCCCGTCATTCCCCCCGCTCACTGTCATCTTTTGGCTGTGGATCAAGATGTAAGCTCTCAACTGTTTCTTCAATCCCACTATCATGAACTCTAACCCCCTGAACCCATAAGCCAAATTAAATGCTTTCTTTTTTATATGTTTATTTTTGAGATTGTATTTTAATTGATTTCCCCCTTTCCTGTCCCTAAACCGACCCATATACCCCTTGCTCTGCTTCAAATTCATAGCCTCTTTCTCATCGGCTTAAATGCTTTCTTTTACAATTGTCTTGGTCGTGGTGTTTTGTCACAGCAATAGAGAAGTAGCTGAGACAGTGGCAGAAACCTCAAGTCGCTTTAAGTCCAGAAGACCCAAAGGAGTTAGAGTAACTTTTCGGTTGCTGTGATCAAACGCCATGACCAAGACAACGTGGAGAAAGTACATTTTTGTTCACAGTTTCAGAGGAGTAAGAGTCCCTCATGGTGGGGTGCATGTCAGCTGAAGGAAGAAACTGAAGTCAGTATCCGCACACAGGAAGCAGAGAACGAACCAGAAGCGGGGTAAGACTGGAACCTCAAAGCCCGCCCCTAATGACACACTTCCCCCACCAAGGTCCCTCCCACCTCCTGAGGGTTGCATAACCTCCCCAACATTGCCACCAAACGGAGGAACAAGTGTTCAAATGTTGGGAGCGATGCCCTCGAAGCCCTCCATTATTGATGTTATTATTATGGTTAGAGTTAAGTATGACTGGGTTCATGGAAAATCCCCAGCCAGCTGCAGAAGACTAATACAGATCTGGTGGTCAGGATGAATGAGATGATAAAGCTATGACCTTGCTGAGAAATACATCTGACGTCAAGACGCCCAATGTGATGACCTGTAACCTTTCTGAAAAACCAACATCCTGCTGACCAATAGATATGACAAACCTGTGACCTTTCTAACATCCTGTCAACATCAGCCGATTCCCTGACCACACGAATACTGTGTCCTTGGCCTGCGTAAATGTTTCACACCTACCCCTCCCTCTGTTACCCCTGTTATGGTATAAATTCAGCCTTGGGAAAAAATAAAATTGTCTCCTTGATCAGACTCTTGTCTTGGCGTCCTTCTTCGCGTCTCTTGTCCCCCATTCTCCTCCAGGCACCCTCAGCCCCGTCGTTGCATTCAAATACTTGGACTTTGGGAAACATCTCTCATTCAAACCACTGTATGCACTTCATTTGTTATTAAACCCAGTTTAAGAAACTGGACTTGAAAAGCCAGTGTGTGGGGGCTGGAGAGATGGCTCAATGGTTAAGAGCACTGACTGCTCTTCCAGAGGTCCCGAGTTCAAATCCCAGCAACCACATGGTGGCTCACAGCCATCTGTAATGAGATCTGATACCCTCTTCTAGTGTGTCTGAAGACAGCTACAGTGTACTTATATATAATGAATAAATAAATCTTAAAAAAAAAAAAAAGAAAGAAAAGCCAGTGTGGACATTGTAAGCACCAGTGGGTTACTGTTACCATTTTGCTAAAGGCGTACAGTATCTCACTGCCTTCTGAACGTTTATGCCCTTAGATTGGTGCTGCCCTCGGGCTTGTTCAGAGATGCATCTGTGTGTAGTGGACGATGACTAACAAGTGATTGTTCAGTGTTCAGCCATAAATGGGTTGTTTGTATCACTCCATCCAAGGAACACTGCAGAGAAGAGGGCAGAGTGTAAGCCAGGGGGCAGAAAGGACTGAGGAGAAACGCCGTCTTCCAGAGACGGCATGGTCATTTTGCTCACAAAGTCAGCAACTCTGGTAATCAGCATGTTCTGGCTGGTTTTGTGTATCCTAAGCTGGAGTTATCACAGAGAAAGGATCTTCCCTTGAGGAAATGCTTCCATGAGATCCAGCTGTAAGGCATTTTCTCAATTGGTGATCAAGGGGGGAGGGCCCAGCCCATTGTGGGTGGTGCCATCCCTGGGCTGGTGGTCCTGGGTTCTATAAGAAAGCAAGCTGAGCAAGCCATGAGGAGCAAGCCAGTAAGTAACATCCTTCCATGGCCTCTGCATCAGCTCCTGCCTCCAGGTTCCTGCCCTGTGTGAGTTCCTGTCCTGACCTTCTTTGGTAATGAACAGCAATGTGGAAGTGTAACCTGAATAAACCCTTTTCTCCCCAACTTGCTTCTTGGTCATGATGTTTTGTGCAGGCATAGAAACCGTAACTAAGACACAGCACAAGATGGGGGCCCTCAGAATTCCATCATGTATGGATGAGGTGTTTATAAGGCCCCATCCCTGCCTTAGGAACTATTGAGCTATTGTGATTAATGATTGCTGGGAAAGGGTAGCAGTTTTCTTCAGTGGTGTAGCCATTGGTAAATTGTCCACACTTGAGTAAATAGCCCCACACACATGTGCTCATGCAAACAACCCTAATAAAAGTCAGTGGATTGGGGGTTGGGGATTTAGCTCAGTGGTAGAGCGCTTGCCTAGCAAAGCAAGGCCCTGGTTCGGTCCCCAGCTCCGAAAAAAAAAAAAAAAAAAAAAAGTCAGTGGATTATCACACGACAGAAGGAGATTACTTGTTTGGGTTTGACAGGATTGGGAAGGGGACTAGAGAGGGAAATGGTGAGTGAAAAATGTACATCATATACACATTTGATATCATCAAAAATAAAAAGACATCCTGTATCCATTCAAAAAACAAGCTGACTACATTTGTGCACTGAACAGATGGGTTCTCTTTGGCATGGCTTGTCTATTTATCAAACTGTCTTTCTTAGGAAATAAAAGGTAGAAACACAACTATGCTATCATCCTAAAGAGAAATGAATATGTGGTCAGGGACACAAGTCAGGCTCACCATGTCCTAGCTTAGCCACTAGGCAAGATTCTTTTACAGACTGCTCCTGAAGTCTGAGTTGTCTGTTTGTCTGTGTACTGTTGTTCCTCTGTAGCAAGATCCTGAAGGTGAGCTGGATACAATAGACCATCCTGTAATTCCTGTATCTATGAGGCTGAAGCAGAGGGATTGCTACAGAGAGTCTGGACATCTCCTGTGCGTGCACACACACACACACACACACACACACACACACACACACACATATTTAGCTGAGGGTATTAAAGGAACCAGGTACTGTCTCTGGCCTTGTATGGTTTGTGTCTTGATGGATATGAAAGCAGTTACTAAAAGTGACTCAAAATCTGGCTTCCCTGTCATTAGCCTCCTGGTCTTGCTGCCATTCATATTATGTAACAGATTTACACATCAAATGTAGAATATTTGTGTTCCAGGAGAAGGGAAGCTTGTGAGAGAAAAGTTGGTGCTACTAGAAGGCTTTCTTGAAACAAAGTGTAGTTCTGAAAAACACCACCGCAGTCCAGCCTATACTGACCATCAGAATGTACTTCAGGCAGTGGTCACTGACCCTCAAAACGGTTATGGGAAGTGAGACCCTAACATTTTGTCATTACTTCACACACTGTGCTTGGCAAAATGTTTTATTCCGAATAATTTTATTGTAAGTCACATAAATCTCACTCTAGGTTTTACACAAAAACGGAAGTTACAAAGCTGCAAATCCCAGCTCTCCCTTGAAAATACATTCAAGTTCATAACAAATGTTAATTGCACTTAAAAATTAAATAGGATGTGAAGAAAGGATGCAATATAAAGACACTCATGACTTTTCCATTTAATCTGCCTTGCATTTCTATAAAATTCTAAGCCATCTTCCCATCCAGGGTTTACAGATGAATCTTGTCCCCACTGAAACTGAAGAACTAAAGGGGTTTCAACAAACATGAAGCCAGGACAGCGAGAGGGAGCCTCGGGGTGGCTGGTGGAAACCAGAACACAGCATTGCCTGGTTATGAAAGAAAACACCCAAATCTCTGTGCCACGCGCTGTGGCTTCTGTGTCGCCTTCAGATGTCCTTTCCACAGTCAGGACAGAGGATGTCGTCTCTCTCTGTGAGGAAGCCTCGCCCCACCAAGGACAGGGAGCACTTCTTACAGTTAAAGCAGTCGTTGTGCCACTGGCGTTCCTCAAAAGAGATGTACTTTGTGCCACCCAGACCTGTGCACAAAAGAAAACATAGGTGACCAACCCCACCGTTTGATCCGCTTCAACCTTTGGGCCCCACTGTATGACACATGCGCAGTGAGTGACCGGCCTCAACCTTTGGGCCCCACTGTATGACACATGCGCAGTGAGTGACCGGCCTCAACCTTTGGGCCCCACTGTATGACACATGCGCAGTAAGCTTCAGACGAACAACTGAGAACACAGAGTGCATGTATAATCAACTCTTCACGGCCTCAAAGAACTCAGGGTCATCAGAACAGAAGCTGGTTCTAACAAGAGTACGATAACACTATGAAAAGGTGCTGGGGTTGGGGATTTAAGGCCCTGGGTTCGATCCTCAGCTCCGAAAAAAAAGAAAAAAGAAAAGAAAAGGTGCTGGTTTGGCCTGGCCGTGTAGCTCATCATAGGGCCCTTGCCTATAAGGTGTCAGGGCTTGGCTTCTATCACTCGCCCTGTGAAAAGAAAAAATGCCTGCTGTTTCCTCGATTATTATGTTTTCCCCTGACATGAAACCTGCTCCCCACAAGAGAAGGGAGCAAGCTCCTTGTGCCTTTGCTGAGTGCCGTAACAAAGGGAGTGGATGTAGGGAGGCAGAAGAGAAAAGGATAGGAAAGCTGCCCTGGGAAAATTCTGGGAAGGGCTGGGGAAGTACCAGCTTACAGTGTGGTGACCGTGACCGGAGCTGCAGATGAAAGAAGGGATAAGCGTAGTGAAGGAATGCAGGCTCACTGGCCCCGAGTCCCCGGAAGTGTTAAGGACTGGACAAAACCAGTGTTCTCTTTTCACGGTGCTGGAGGCAGGGTCAGGATCAGGCAAGCTATGGAAGCAGTTGAACACTGAGCTGGAGCCTGGGTTCCAGCACGGGTAAACAAGAAAACTGTCCCGGTGAGATGTTTAAGGTACACAGGGTGCTGGCTGCATTATCAGTGACTGGTGGTCTGTATGGTGGTGAATTTCAGCTACCAAAACTTTGGTGTGATTAAATCATAATGTAAGAAAGTAGTTATCCCTGCACCACTCCACCACCACCAAGTTCAAGTTCTCAGACCTACAAAGACTCTACCTCACCAGGTAGGTTCTACTGTAACAAGCCCTTCCCCACCAGGAAAATGTCAGACTTTTCAGATTTGGCAAGCCATGCCAAGGCTGGGTGCATGCATGTGACTCCATGAAGTGCCTGTGTCCTTCCAAAGGTCACATCTGCTGCCTGATGAAGGACATACTAGCAAAACCTATCAACCCTCTTTTCCTAGATAGCTTATGTGGAGGGAGGCAAATTCCTGGAGCTGAGGCTGTAACTCAGTGGCAGAGTGCTTGCCTAGTATGTGTGAATCCAGGGGTTCGATTCACAGAACCACAAAAGAGGAAAAGAAGCAACACCCAGTATCTAGTTTCCATATACATTGCCTTCCCTATCCCTAGAACCAGAACTTTACCACTGCTCCTGGCCGAAACCAGTCTGGCCTTCAGGCCTGCTGTTGTAGCATTTCCACATCTCTGAGTCACCAGGGAAGCTCTGGAAAGTTCCCAGCGCTGCTAAAGGCTTGGGAAAGAATGGTGATGTCCCATCTTAGCATATGGGCGTGAATGAGATGCAAATCCAAGATGCTGTTTATTTTTATTTTGAGATTTGTATTTTAGTTTTTATATGTGTTTATCTGAATATATCTCTATTTTTAAGTGGTTATATCCTATAATGTCCCTAACAGGGCTGAATTAACAAATACTGAACTACAGCTTTTAAGAAAGACAGACTAGGGGTTGGGGATTTAGCTCAGTGGTAGAGCGCTTGCCTAGCAAGCGCAAGGCCCTGGGTTCGGTCCCCAGCTCCGTAAAAAAAAAAAGGAAAAAAGAAAGAGTAGGTTTCTAAAATCCTCTGTCACATCTTGAATGACCAAACATGTCACGCTGTGCATATCTTTCTTTGACTATGAGACCCTTTAATTTAAAATCACTGACATTAAAACTGGTTAACACCATCAGAATGCTTGAATAAACCTTCTCTAACATGTTTCTTCTGTTAAGGCACATTGTCTCCTTCTACCCAGGGCCACTACATGGAAATGTCCTGCCTCTCAGTCACAAAATGTGAAAGACAAAAACAACCCCACATTACTGTGGGATGCATTATTTAAGCAGAGAGCTAGAGGCCAGGCAGTGGTGGTGCACGCCCTTAATCCCAGAATTTAGGAGGCAGAGGCAAGGGGATTTCTGTGAGTTCGAGGCCAGCCTGGGCTACAGAAGAGGGGAGCCGGAACAAGGGACAGAGCTGCATTTGTCCAGTGTCAGGCAGAAGCACAGATGCGTGGAAACTCAACCCCACTGCTGCTCTGTGCATATCTGCGGGTCACTACAAGCAACTTGGGTATTTGATATAAAGTTGCAAATCAGTTTTTTTAAGAGTAGACATGTTTGCAAATCTATATGGATAGATAATGTGGTCAATTATGGATGAGAAGTAAGCACTGAACGTAAAAATTGTAGTGTTTTTCAATTATTCAAAAAGCAGTATAAATTGTGTTGAAGGGGAAAAGTACTGAGGACCCATCAGAAACTTCACCCAAGCTCAGTGTGTGTGAGTCTTTGGAAATACCACTGAGTATATTCTAGTTGCAATTTCAAAGTTCTTCTGTATGTTTTTTGAAAATCAATCACTGCCTTTCAGAGAATTAGTTCTGCTGTTTTAAAGGAGGAATTCTGGTTTTCCTAACCTTTTCCCCAAATTCTATAACTGGCAAACATCCATGTCTAATATAAAGTACTTCACATTTATACTACTTTTCCATAAATTATATAGTGCTGGAGATATTTCCTTATCGGAAGTTAGGAAATGAGCCTCAAAGATGGATACGCCACTGAAAATGGCCCATTGTCTTCCCGAACTAATTTCCAGGGAAATACAGTATCTAAGCCACTAGAATCAGATATCTGCTGACTGTGTAGCAGGGATGATGCAACATTAGCTTTTTATCAACTCTATACAACCTAGAGTTGTCTGGGAAGAGGGAAGCTCTTTCTGTAGCCAAGTAGTCTGTTGGGCATTTTCTTGATTAATGATTGACGTGGGAGGGCCCAGCCCAATGTGGAGAGTGTAACCACCGGGACAGATGGTCCTGGGTTGTACAAGAAAGCATGTTGAGCAAGACAGGAAGAGCAAGCCAGTAAGCAGCACTCCTCCATGGCCCCGCTTGAATTCCTACCTCCAGGTTTCTGCCCTTACTTCCTCTCACGATGGACTATAAATGGTAAGATGAAATAAACCCTTTCCTTCACGTGTTGCTTTTAATCATGGTGTTTATCAGAGCAATAAAGAACAACAACAACAACAACAAACCAGATAGACTGAATGAATGTGGTTGGGACAAGGACTGCAGGAAAACACTCCTATCTACATATGACAGAATACTTGCACCCCCAGCCCCTGCCACTGATTGGTACATGGTGAGCAATCAAAGGGCTTTAGTCTGAAGCCGGTACTCTCCACCTTCAATATCTTCCGCATACTCAATAGCTCAGTCCAGATCCGGTCTGCCAGGCAGGCACATGTTAGGGTCTCACTTTGTCAGATTCCCTCAGGACTGTGCTATGAATAAACTACTCAGAATGCGCCGCCATCTAACCGTGGTTTGTGGTTGGAAGAGTCACACTAAGATGATATGGGTATTTCAAATACCAGTTCTGCTGTTGGGGCTGAAATACACCATTGTTTTGTTCATGGGACTGTAGTAGACCCAGACCCAAGCAGAAACACTAAGTGGGAGGCCAATGGTTCTACGTGACCAGGGTTAAGGGTAAGTCACTAGCTGTATTCCGAGGACACATCACAGAGAGGCAGAAATGCTTGTTGGGCTCAGAGCCTCAAGATATTAACACACCCGTGCTAACACTCTAGGTGTACATGCTACTCCAGGAAGCAGACAGCCTATGCCCTGGCGATAGCCTTCCCAGGACACTTACCACTAATGGGGTTGGTGCACCCAGCACACTTCTTGGCATACAGATCACAGAAGCAGGTCAGGCAGTATGGAAACTCATCCCGGGCTGTGAAGCGTTGCCCAGATAGCTGCTTCTTGCAGGCTGTGCACACAAAGCACTCCCTGTGCCAGGGCTGATCCCGGTAAGTAACACCTCCTGTGGTAATAGGCTGGAGGAGACAAGTATAAGAGTCAGGGCTGCCCCTGATTCTGGTAGACATCTGTCACTGCCGTCGCCTGTGGATGATGATGTAAGACACGCCCCACCCCCAACGAAGGTGCAGTTTGTTAAAGTGGTAAGGAAACCTTATACCTCAGGCATCTCGTGGTATCATCCATACCATTGCTGTAGCTCCTGGCTTTCTCCCTAGTGATCCTGGGTCTTTAGGTTTCACAGAGGTGCAGGGGAACAGAAGGTATGGGTACTGTGGGGTATTGTCACCCTCCCGAATAGGAAGGTGGCACAGTGGTGAAGTCATGGTCAGAGACAACGCTGAAAGCATCGACTGCTACTTCTGAATGGCTCTGTAGCTTAGGCAAGGCATGGCTAGAGATCTTAGTACCTCAGTTCTAACTACAAAGTTGGGGTGACAAAGAGAACGGGATGAATCTCTGTGTTCCATCAAATCCCAGCAAGTGGTGGCCTCTCCAGGTCTAGTTCCATGCTTGGTCTGCATGGTAACTAGAGAAGCAGAAAGGCAGAAGCTTAAAGACAACCAGGATCAGCATCTGCTGGTGTGGCCTGAAGGGACCAGCATCCCGGGGGGCCTTTTATTCCCGCCCTATCTTAGAGTCATGGAAGGTTTCTGAAGAAGCCCTAAGGTGATAAATGGCTTGCCATACCTCAACTGCATCCAGTAACCTCCAAATACTGCTTTTCCTATGAATTTAAATCATGGTGGAGAGTTGAGTCAGAGGTCAGGGAGTCTAAGTGGGTCTCAGCTCGACATGCAGCGGCCACAGCAGACAGAGTGAAAATGCTCCGGGCCACATCCCAATGCTCTTTACTCTTTTAACAGTGTGGCAGCATTTGGCAGTTTCTGAGGTCCCTGTATGAAGCTTGTGTAGCAAGATGCTACTTCTGCGCTGCAGACGAAGCAACTGAGACCTAGGCCGTGCCCAAGAATTAAGTCACAGCCAGCTAACGACAAGGCAGGGAGACTCAGGATTCCCTTCTGTCCTGTGCTCTTGTCATTAAATCACACATGAGAAATCATTTGTCACTCCCCTGTCCCAGAAGTAGAATTTATGGAAAATATTCTGGGTCTCCATGTTCTGGGAGATACAGGAAGCATATGAATATGTGAGGTGATGTTTACTCTGCCTGGAGTTCCCCCTGGGCCTCCCTCTGTGCTCTGGATCTAGTACCCTTCATGCCCTCCTACTCTCCTCTGTCTCCTACACCCTATGCTCCCCTACTTCCTCCCCATCCCCCACTTCCCCTCTCCCTCCCCCTTCTCCATTTCCTTTTCTTCCCCTACTCCTCCTCTCACTTCCTCCCCTCCCCTCTCTGTACCCCTTCTACCTCACCTCTCTAATTCACCCTCTCCCCCTCTCTTCATTCCTTCCACTTCCTCCCACTCCCTCCACATCTCCTCACACCCTCCTCCACCCCCTTTCGCACCACATCAGCTCAGCTTCACTTCAGCTTAAGTATGGCTTTCTTAGAGATTTCCCTTCCCCAACAACCCCAACCTCCATCCTCTGGTTCATTTTCTTGTCGACTCTGTGACCAATCTGTCCTGTCGCTCAGCACATGTATCAAGACACCCTGCTGGCTACAGCGTCATTTCCACCTGGATTAAAATCCAGGCTTTCACTGTCCTGCCTGCCCTCAGACCCCTGGTGTTGCAGGACCTCTTTCCTTGCCTGAGGAGGGATGGGTCTAGTGTATTTAGGGAGCACCTATACAAAGCCACACACCCAGAAAACTGTACCTTTTGCACTTTTACAACTAAAAGGACCACACTGATGGGCGGGTGACAGGACAAGTGACTCAAAGGAGCCATAGGAACTGCTATCATGGTGTTACAATGTGTAGTCTGTAGTGATGCCTACAGGTTTATAACCCTGGCAGTGGAGCTGATCTCAAGGTCAAACGACCTCTGAACAGTGCTCAGGTGTCTGCTGTATATGCACGAATAGATTCTACGGCCATCAAACATACATGAACGAACATGGCATTCACGATGTGCTACCTGCCTTGCTTACAGAGTTCATTACGGGTGAACCCAATGAGAGTTTCCCCTACCACATCAAGTGAACCTTGCCGGAAGGGAGGTTTCCAAGCCAGAAGAGGTGGCCATACAGTAGAAAGAGATCCCAGAAGAAACAAGTGCAGGAGTGAACTGAGCAAAGAATAGCCACAGACGTGGTGGAGGGCAGTGGAGCAGGGAAGTGAGGAGAGGGGAGGGCTTAGCTTAACAGGCTGGAATAGGTCCTAACAGCATTGAGGCCCTAGAGGCACCACCATCCATGGAGCTGTGTGTAGGAGAGCATGGCAGACCTCCTCTGTGCTTCTTGTTTATTCAAGATCAGCTTAACAGAGACAAGTTAAAGAGAGAGAGTTTCCCTTCCCTCTGACATCAGGTAATAACATTTGGAAATGTTATTGAAGGCAGAATTTTCTCTTTGAGAAAAAGAAAAAGAAGAGGTCAGCTCACAGACCCAGTAGATAAACACACAGACACCCAGGAGAACAGATGTTCAAGGCAAGAATGGGCAAGCTCTCATAGCAGAGAGCCATGACAGGTGTTCCTTCGTGATGGCTGGGCCGAGGACGGAAGCTGAGAAGGACAAGAAGCCCCCAGGGACCCCGAGCACCTTTTTGCACTGCACACACTGCAGGGCATACTGCTTCTCATAGCAGGGCACGCAGAAGTTCTGATTCTCCTTAGGTATGAAGCTCTTGGTTCCGATGGGCTGCTGGCAGCGCTGACAGGTGAAGCAGGTCTCATGCCAGCTGCTGCCCTTGTATTCCATCTTGCGGGTACCTGTGGTCAGAGGCGAGAGAAAGCAGCAGCTGCCGTTAGACTGACTGGGGTCCTGGTAACGCGTCTCCAGAGCCCGTTACCACCTAGTGTTATGATACAGCAAGTCTCTTCCGCTCTCGGAGGCTCCTCTCTAACTGGAGATAATTGCTAGTTTGCTTTTGTTTCAACGCTACACATGCAGTCCTAGAACATAGTAGGACTACATGGTACATAGTTAGTACTTGATGTTTACATTAAATATGGGAATTAAATTAAATCAATTAATTAAATTTAATTTCATTAAAATTGGGAATGTTAAGTGGAAATAAAAATTAAGTAAATATCAATAAATTTAATTAATAGATTAAAAATTAATAAAATAAAAAAATGTAAAGTGCTTTTCCACATGGTAAAACAGATGAAATTCAGCACGGTTTGTTAATCCTTATGTGGTGGGGTTGGCGAAGGTCACGACATGGTTTAACTTCCCATGGTTTCAGCTATCTGTGGTCAAACTCAGGTCAAACTGAAAATATTTAACGGAAAATGCCAGAAATATACAATTCATTCATTAAGGAAAAACCGGACACCTTTCTGGATATCGTGAGAAGATACCGCACTCCCTCACCCAGTCCGCGAGGATGGCTATTGTCCTGTTACTCAGAGCATCCATACTGCATATGCTACCAACCCACATCGTTACAAGAACAACTGTCATGGTACCACAGTGCCTGGGTTCATATAGCCTTATTTTACTTACTTTTACCTGTCCGATACTCATTAAATTCTGTCATAAAGCAGAGCAAATGCAGACCTAGTACTTTCAATGGTGGGTCTCAGAATATACTCGCAAAGGACAGAGGGAACACCGTACAGCCCCTGCTGTACCTTCATTAATCAACACCCCTCTGGTTCACAGTGAAGTGGGAGTGACTAGAGGCCACGGAGATGGCTCAGCGGGTGACATTTCTTGCCATGTGAGAGCTTGACAACCTGAGTCCAATCCCCAGAACCCACCACAAAAGAAGCAAGCCAAGAGGTATCCTTTAACAAACTCTGTAAGTGCACTGTGGCATGCACATGCCCTTCCCCACCAACATGCACACAGTGCACACATGCACACAGTGCACACACGCACACGAACACAAACAGTAATCACTAATAATAATAGAATATGAATGTCTGTGGAGTTGATGACCTGGAGCCTCCAGCCCAGTGCAGTGAGGCACTCCAGCAACACCGGCTGTGTGACCCACATTGTGATTCTGGTTTTCCACACTGTGCTGTGACCTAGAATGAGAGCTACTCATGGCACATTCCTATTGCTCCTTAGTCGATATGCCCTAGGAATTTGTTCACTCTACCATCAACAGCCTTGACTAACAGCGACACTGCATTTATTGACTGATTTTTTTTACATCCCCTAATATGTGTATATATTTATAAGATGAGTGAATTCAAAACAGAAGCTGTGTGTGAGTACCTTTTGTAGGATGCAGTGGACTAGGAAAAGGAAATAGAGTAGGGTCTTGTGTATGTGATACCTCAGGGATATCCCACAGCAGCCTGTGGGCCAGACACACAGGGCTGTCTGTTTCTTAAATGGGGTTTATTTTGTCTGTTTTATGGTAGAGCTTAAGAGGGCCTCTCATGCTAGGAAGGATTCTACCACTACACCCACAGCCCACAAAGCATTTACTATCACAGCCTCTGTTCTTTTCCCACAGCAGTGGAGCTACAGAATAGCTGAGTTTATGACAGACACTGTATCATTTGCAACTGGAAAAAGAAAACAACAACAAAACACCTTTCTGACTTTAAAAGATAAAATAAGGTTTTGCTAGCTCTGGCTGACCTTGACCTCACAACTCTCCTGTCTCAGTGTCTACAGTAATGGGTGGCTTCTCTGTGCAGTACTACTACTGGCTTTTATGGCTTTGATGGGAAATATTTTCCACTGTGTGGATCATATAAAGGATGCAGAATGTGGGCAACTTCAACCTAGTCCCCCCGGAATGGGGGTAGGTAGGTGGAAGGGGCCCACTGCTCCAGGCCCAGCAGAAGTACACAGAATAATGCGAGCAACTCTGAAATGGTCCTTAGGTCTCAGTCAAAACAGCAAGGTTTGGGGCTTTCCTTTAGCTGGCTGGAAGGCTAGTCAGGAGACATCTGTGCTGTGGGCGGATAGGGGTGCACCAAGAATTCTTACATGATTATTAGACAGCATTCCTGGGTCACTTTCTCAGCTTCTAATTCTTCCAAGGGGTGCTCTCTCTTACATAGACTATGTAAAATATACAGAGTACATGTGTGCCTAACACACTGTACCTTCTAAAGTGGAGGTACACAGGCTGTCCTGGGGGATGATGGATCTTTAAGTGAAAATGAGAGTGGACAGCCAGTGTGAGGGCGAGAATGGGTAGCTTTCAAATGTGTTTCCGCGGCACCCAGAGGCTGGCTCCTTTACCACCAGGTGCATCTTGGTCCTCTGCTCCTGTCTCTCTGAGCTGATGCTGTCAAGCAGGCCACCAACCAAGTGATGTCTCACTGAATACAGTCGGCTACAACTCTCCGATGGCTAGCTCTCGGTGTGTGCTGAGGTAAATGTTTTGGTTTCTTGAAAGAGGGTCTGGCTCTGTAGCCAGAATGTACTTGAGAATTCATTATTTAGAGCAGGCTAATCTAGAACTTACGTCTATCTTCTGCCTCTACCTTATGAGCGCTGGCATTACAAGTATATGCCTCCATGCTGGGCTCTGAAGTAAATCTTATAGCAGCACAGGGCTGGGGAATTGCACCTGCAGGGAAAGTGTTAGGAAGGCTGGCCACCCATTACCATGGCCACAAGCTACAGGGTTACCGTGTAATGTGGCTAGTATGGTCCTGTTCCCTTCCAGACAGACAAATAAGGAATCAGGAACATGTGGGTGCAAGATTAGAGCTGGCCTGGCCTGTCTCCTTGGGCCCTCCTTCCTCTGATACCAGCAAGAAACCCGCTGAGAGGGGCCGGGCATTTAGGTTGTGTGGACTGGCAAGTCCTGGGAAATTATGATGAAATCCTAATTTCCTGTCTTGTTAGTGTGGTGTATGGAACTGGGAAGGGAGAAGGACTTGGACAAAGTCCTGAAAACCTGAATCCACTACCAGAGCTCCACAGAAGCTCTGCCCACGATTCACCTTTCTTTTTGTTTTCATGGTTTAATTGGTATATGATATTTACATGTATCTAATAGAGTATACTACTCTAGGCAAGGATTGTAAACAGGGGGATCGTCAGAGCCATTCCGATGTGTAGGCATATCTGCAGTGCCAGCCATTCAGAAGGCTTTGGCAAGAGGATCACTTGAGCCCAGAGTCCGAGGGAAGCCTGGCAATGCAGAGATCCTGTCTCCTAAAGTCTGAACAATGAAAACAACAAATCCCCTGGTCTTGATGCTGCTGTGAATACAGCTTTTAGATGAAATTCCTGTTTGCGGCCAGCAGACTTAGAAGGAAGCAGATCTGTCTCGGACCATGCCTCCAATCAGCTGAAAATCTGGTGAGTAAAGGAAAGTTTTCTCAAGGGTAGGAATTCTCAAGACCAACTCCAAGAAAGCTTGTATGCCTCCGCCCCGTGGTCGCTGGATACTCCCATGGAAGCCGGGCATGGAGGATGCCTCTCAGGTGTCAGACTTTCCTTCACCTCATGAGCCTGTCCCTTGTCAGACTTGTGTCTTCTCCACTCACTAACAGACTGCTGAGTCTGTCTCAAAGACAGGGGAAGTTTTCAAAGACGCTAAGGCTTCCCATCTTCCACAGTTCCTGAGACGAGGCTTTCATTGGTAGAAAGGTTTCCGAGACTTGCTGGAGAGGGAGGCAATGTGAAAGTTGGTGACTTCAGAGCTGTAATTTCTACCTAGAAGAGCCAGGAGTTCAGAGCAGGAGGAGACAGCCAGGGTGGAGTCTGGACTGATAGAGCAGAGGAGGAAAAAAGAAGTCTCCTGTGGCAAGGATTCAGTGTATCAGAGAGGCTTGAGGAGTGGAGCACAATGGGTCAATGCACATGGCCTCCAGTGTACAAAGGGACATGTTAGGGTCCCATCAACTATATTGCTTCTGTAACCCTTGTTGGCAGGGTTCACTTAACTATGCACAGACAGAGAAGAGTGCTGCAGGCCATGTGAGGAGAGCAGACCAAGGCCCACAGAGCTCCTGGCCACACCTAGGGCACAAAGCAAAGACCACTTAGGCTCCCCATCCAGCACCATGGACTGTGTAGGGATGCCCCATTGAGATGGATCCTAGGGCTGCACGTGTATCCCATTAGAGAGGCTATGTGTATTTGCTACAGCCAAAGGTCTCTGCGACTCTTATGTCCTCCATCTTCTCAACGATGTCCCTGAAGCCAAGTGAAGGAAACCAGCCACCCTGCATAGTGAACGTCCTCGTCCACTTGTCCTGTACCTGTGCCAGTGTAGAATACTAAGACGCAAAAACCCCTCATGTGTGAAGCTAGCCCAGTTTCTCTCTGCAGACACAAGTCTGTCCTCTGTCCCTTTACCTCTCAGGGCCTGTCTGCCTGCAAAAAGGTCCTAGCACTGGTCTCCTAGGCTTAAAGAACAGGGAAAACTAGAGGAACTGGGGACACCAGAGTCACACAGAAGAGGGTGGAGCACTTTAGAGGTAAATGAACAAAGCCAGAAAAAGAACAGAAGCAGCAGTAAGTAGACCCTGGGGCTGGGCTGCAACAGCGTGGTTGGCTGCAACTATGTGGCTGTGTGGCTGGGCTGCAGCTGTGGGGCTGGGCTGCAGCTGTGTGGCTGGGCTGCAGCTGTGGGGCTGGGCTGCAGCTGTAGGCTGCAAGCATGGTGGGAGGTTTATAAAATCCCTGCTCACTAGAGGAACTGCAAATTGCCTTTCCTGGGCTATTGTTTAGAAGACTGCCAAAAATTTAATTTGTTTTCCTTTTTGAGACAGAGTCTTGTGCTGTTCTTGTCTGTTTGTTTGTCTGCTTTTGTCAACTTGATATGAGGTAGAATCACTTGGGGAGACGGAGCCGCCATTTCAAAAATGCCCCTATCAGATTGACCTGTAGGCAAGCCTCTTGGTTGAAGATTGATGTGGGAGGACCAGCCTTTGGTGGGCAATGTTCCAATGCCTACTGCCATACCCGACTCGGGCCCTAAATTTCTAATTTACGTGGCTTAAAATTCCAGTATCACCAATTGCCATGCAGCTCTGTCTTCCCCACCCTTCCTGAGCTGTGCTTTCAGGCTGCGGGCTTCTGTTCCTGTCACCGTGTGTCACAGTCGTTTAAAAGTCGTATTAACCAGAAAAAATGTCGTAGCAATAAGAATCTATCTTACCGCAGGTCTAATTATCTCCTTTGGAAAAGTATTACTTCTCGCCCCATATATCTTCCCCAAATACTTCCCATATGTCAGTCTGTCACCCAAAACTCTGCAGTACCTCCTCTTTGCCAAAAGCAAAGCAAGCCAGAAATAAAACAGAAAGTTAGTCACTCTCCCACAGAAGGATCTGAGCTTGAGTGTGTGGATGTAGCCCAGCGTCAGGGTGTTCACTGGCGTGTAGGAGGCCATGCACGTCCACAGCACCACAAGTCAGAATTTGGCTCGAAACTGTCTCCTAGGCATCGTGTTCTTCACACATCGATGGCTACAGGATGACACATTGGTGGCCCTGGATCTAAAGTTAGTATTCACTCCATTGAAACTACAGACTCAAAACCCTTGACTCAAACTCTCTCTCTCTCTCTCTCTCTCTCTCTCTCTCTCTCTCTCTCTCTCTCTCTCTCTATCTCTCTGTGTGTGTGTGCGCACGCACACATGCTTACAAGCGTTTGTGTGAAAGTGTGTGTATAGACCACACGTGTGTAGAGCCCAGAGGTGTCATCCTTCTGGAGTTGTTCATCCTTGTTCTCACTCTGGGACTGCAGGCTCAGTCATCTGTCAAGGTTGGCTGGGATCTCCCAGATTCTGTGTGGTGCATCTTCGTCTGTACATGAGGACACACTCACTGGCAGGTGTTGTAGTCGGCACTGAACAACCTATGATCCTCACACAGCAGTGAAGGCAAACAGATGGAAACACCCAGAGAGAATGGGTGGGCCCTCCACCTCCAGCCCGTCCTTCTTTCAGGAATTAACTGCTTCGGGGACTTGTATCCCGCCCCCCGTCCCCTTGGTAAAAATGGTTATTGTATCTGAGGTGAGGCAGAAAGAACAGAAATAAAGGGTGACATCTTTCCAACAAAATCCAAGTCCCCATGAAGCGCTCTCGTAGCCCTGCCACATGGGGGCGCACTACACATCTGTGGAAAGGGATTACTGTGGCTGAGAACTGGAGCCTGGATACACATTTGATCCCAATGGTCAATCCATGCTCCTCCATCCTGTGACCCGTGCCTGTGAGGGCAGTGACAGAACAATTGCAGGACGCTCTTCCTGTGTGAGGAAGACTGCTAGTCACAGGGCCACGTGTGGCTAAAGCATGAATGACTGAGTAAGCAAGTAGGGGGAGGAGGGGCATCAGTCAACACCCACCTTGTCAGATCAGTGTGAACCTTGCCGACGTACTTCTTTAAAGCCCTTTCCCACCTCCACGACTGTTCTGACATGGGGCTTTCACAGTTTACACACTGCTGTGAGGGGCAGGGAGTCAGGCATTTTCTGAATGAGCCACCTTCCAGTCCCAATTTGTATTGCTTTTATATGTACAGAAATAATAATAATAATAATAATAATAATAATAATAATAATAATAAAGTGATGAGTGATACCTTTAGTTCCTGCTACTTGAAAGACTGAGGTGGTAGGATCATTTGCGCTTTCTTTCTGCCCCCTCTCCCATCACGTGTGCTTTTGGTCTCAGGTGAGCCTGACTCTTTTGTTGCTGTTTTTAGATAGTAACTCATTGTGTATCTGGCTGGCCTAGAACTGAGAGATCTGCGTGTCTCTAGCTATAGAGTGCTGAGATTAAAGGTGTGTCCCAGCCCACCCGGCATTGAATGTGATTCTTAAAGAAAAACAATCCTTTGAAATGGCTTTACGTTGCCTTTGTTTATCAGCGGAATGAACTGAACTTCTAGGCTTCACTTTCAAATTTAACATTATGTGATAGCTTTTACCTAAAAGTTCTTTGATTAACAAACTTCAAATTCTTAAGTAGTTCCAAAACTGAGTTAAAATTACAGGTATTATGAATAATTGAATACTATAAGTGCTAAAATAGCTAATAGCTAATACATTAAGAAGTTTTGACCAAGCCCACAAGCATGGGTCACTTTCTCAGTATGGACTTTAAAATTCAGAATCCCAAGGTTAACTCATGTTTTTAAAACTCTCGCACTCACTTTAGAGGTTACTTAATATATGTAGCCTATTGATACAGCAATATGTTATTGCTATCTACAAACGCGTTAGCGGCCATTTATGGCTATCCTGGGATGTGCAAATCCTGTGGGCCACAGAATGGATAAACCTGGTGATCTGCTTCCCCTCGATTCTAAACCCCCGTATAATTTCAAAGAGGCTGTCTTGATACTTTAAATTATTTAGTTTCTTGCATAGAATCTAGCTGTGCCGTCCGTCCAGGCTGACGATGCACTGTCTTCCTGCCTCAGCTTCCTGACTGCCCAGGTTCAGGACTGTATTAACATACTGGCCTTGAAAGCAATTTGAATTCACGGACTATACCCAGTTTGTCCACTAGGGGGCGCCTGATGACCTCGCTTGGGCCACTGTCTGCACAGGATCTGTCAGCCGCCTTCCTCCACATGAATGGTTCAGAGCCCACATGCCCATCTGCTCACACTTGTCTTTATCTTCAATCAGCTTGCCATCCCACTGCATCCAAGTGATCTGCTTACTGCTGCTTCCACCTACCTAGTCTTTGGGGAGAGCCTATGCTTCCTATTGACACTTACACGGAAGGATGATACTCTCTGCTGGCTTTGTGTATTCATCCAGGCGCTACACAAAGCCAGCAGGTCCAGCAGTAGCTCCATGTGTGAGTATGACACATGCTGGAAGCTACTTGGCCCAGAGCCTACCACCTGTGCTAGTACCATGTTCTAAATCATACCACCTTCTAAGTTGCCTGACATCAGAATCCTAGGTCAGGTTCTCGGAGCTGCTCTTGTGTCCATTTTTACATCGTGTGTATGATAAGGCTTGCTTCTTAAATCCCATATTTTCTTATGTGTATTTATGTGCGTCTTTGCTGTGATGGTGATCAAGCCCACATGGTAGGCAAGCACTCTACCACGGAGGTACAGCCATCCTCCATATATTTTTATTAACTCGCCTTGGCTGGCCTCTAACTCACAGAGATCTGCCTGCCTCTGTGTCCTGCATACTGAGATTAAAGGTGTTCACTGCTACACACGGTCTACCACTCACTTTTTACAAATAAAAGATTCCTTCTTCCTATACAAAGCCAAGATGAGAGAGAGGGAGGGAGGGAGAGGGAGAGAGAGAGAGGGAAAGAGAGAGAGGGAGAGAGAGAGAGGGAGAGAGAGAGAAACAGACAGAGAGAGACACACAGAGAGAGACAGAGAGAGAGAGAGACAGAGACACACAGGGAGAGAAACAGAGAGAGACAGAGAGAGACAGAGACACACACAGAGAGAGACAGAGAGAGAAAGACAGAGAGATAGAGAGACAGAGAGACAAAGACAAAGAGAGACAGAGAGAGAGAGAGAGAGAGAGAGAGAGAGAGAAAGAGAGACAGAGAGAGAGAGAGAGAAAGACAGAGACAGAGAGAGAGAGAGAAACAGAGAGAGAAAGACAGAGAGACAGAGACAGACAGAGAGACAGAGAGAGAAAGACAGAGACACACAGAGAGACAGAGAGAAAGACAGAGAGAGACAGAGAGAGACAGAGAGAGACAGAGAGAGACAGAGACAGAGAGAGAAAGACAGAGACACACAGAGAGACAGAGAGAGAGAAAGACAGAGACAGAGACAGACAGAGAGACAGAGACAGACAGAGAGACAGAGAGACAGAGAGAGAAAGACAGAGACACACAGAGAGACAGAGAGAGAGAAAGACAGAGAGAGAGACAGAGAGAGACAGAGAGAGACAGAGAGTGAGAGACAGAGAGAGAGACAGAGAGAGAGACAGAGAGAGAGACAGAGAGAGACAGAGAGAGAGACTCATCTTCTCCAGGTAAAAAAAGAGACACCTTATCATTACATATAGTTCTTAACCCAGTTCTGGTTCTGTCCTTTTTTGATGTCTGTCTATCTGTCTATCTAGGGCATAACTTCATGAGGTCAGGCAGAGGGTTCAGCTAAGCAACATGTGGCCCTTGGCCAGTCCTGGCACACCAGCGCACAAATCATAGTTGTTGGAAATAACAGAGTATAAATCCGGCAAGCAGGGCAGAACAGCACGTGTCCTGGGAGAAGTGAGGCAGAGGAGAAGACGCGTTTCCAGGGAACGGCTGGCATTCTTTCTCTGGCTGTTCTCTCTAGCCACAGCTGCTGCTGCATATCCTCAACCAACCAACAGCAGCAGATCAAGAGTCCCCAAGGGAAATAAGTGTATCCATAGATAACTTATAGAGATGTCTGCCAACATGTCTCACACCGCACAGGATAACCGTGTACATATAGCACTTGCAGATGATTTTAAATAACTGCGGAAATGTTCTAGATAAGAATTGGGCATTTTGCATAGGGTGCTTGAGAACCTCTGAGTCTTGGAAGCTGGACCTAATCCCTGAGATACCAAGGGCTGACTGAATAGGAATTCCACTTAGAGATTCCACTCCTCCTAATGATACACCTCACTCCTCTCCCACCCCCTCATTTGCGGGAGTGGGGTGGGGTGGGGGGTTGAGACAGCATTTCTCAGTGTAGCCTTGGCTGTCCTGGAACTGGCTCTGAGGACCAGGCTGGCCTCAAACTCAGACATCCGCCTGCTTCTGCCTACCGAGTGCTGGCAGTGCGCTGTCACCGCCCAGTCACACCCCTGCATCTGAGAACGTATCCTGTAGCTCAGGGACGAACACTGGAGCATCATCACCAGAGTCTGTGGCCCACTGAGAGTCCCACGGCACAGCCCATCCCTAAGCTGGCTCAGTGCCGTGTGCGCATGGAGAAGGCGCGCGCTCTGACCTGGCATGATGGTCTTCTTACACTCCTGGCACTTGGACGAGTACTCGTTGGAATAGCAGTCGGTGCACAGCAGCTGCTCCTCCTTGGCCGCAAACGGCTTGTCCACCAGCGAGCTCCCGCACCGGGAGCAGTGGAAGCAGCCTTCATGCCAGTGGCGATCCTTGTAGGACAAGTCCTGGAGAGGCAGACACACAGTCAGAGGCAGGACTGTCTGACTCACAGCACAGGGGCCCTCGGTGCACTACACTGCTGGAGTGTGTAGGTAAGAGAGGGAGGGGGAGGGGGAGAAGGAGGGGGTGGGGGGGGGGGAGGACAGATTGGCGTGTCGACAAGCCTGCGCTGTATTTTCCTGATTGATGATTGATGTGGGAAGGGCCAACTTGCTATGAGCTGGTGGTCCTGTGTGCTATTTAAAAAGCGGGCTAAGCAAGCCTCGGGGAGGGGAGGGGACAACCCAGCAATCAGCACTTATTCTCAGTCTCTGTATCGGTTCCTGCCCTGACCTCCTTTAGTGACAGAGTGTGGTCTGAGAGTTGTAAGTTGAAACAAGCCCCTCCCCTGGATGTTTCTTTTGGTCACGGTGTTTTCTCACAGCACTAGAAACCCTTCTTAGACACTGAACTAGGAGGCCTTGTTCCTGTGAGGCTCACGCTTCCCTGAACCCAGCTCACTGCATGTCAGTGGGTTGGTCCTTTGTAGAAATGGATCAGGGACGTGGCTTACACATATGCTGGACTCCCATCAGTCTATGTATGATGAGAGTAGGGAGTGAGAGAGCAGAAGCCCAAACCTGTCTTTTGCAGGTTAAATACTGAAAGTAATTTTAGAAGAAAAAAAAAATGGTGGGGAGATTATATGTACTTTGTTGTATGTTTTGATAAGTGAAATGCAGTATAATATGCTTTAATTTGAGACCATCTGTCCATGTGTTAAGTCACTACATACTAGTAAGCTCATACAATGTATATCACTATATGATATGTCATATACATATATTGGTATCATTTGGGATTAGGTATAACCTGGACTTTCTCCATACACATACCCCACCTTCAAAATTAAACCCCTTACAGGGCCAAGTAGCAGACAAAATAAAACAAACATAAACAATGAACTGCAGATATACGCACGGTAAATGATGGTAATTGGGACCATGCTGTAAGCTCTCAATACTGCATAACCCTGAAATACAGTCAGTCCTGAAGCGCAGACGCACTCCTGAGCCTGCTCGCAGCGGCTTATCTGGCATGAAGCAAGCTAGGCGGTGTCAGGTTCGGTGGAAACCGTACCAAATGAAGGTTGCTTTCTTAGAAGTTAGCTGGCCTTCTGTTGTAACACATCATCCCACCAATGAGGATCCTTGGTGGAATGACTGCAGAGTGCTTTCCCATTGGGCCAACATTGGACAGAATCAAAAGAGAGAGGTCAGAAGCCTTTTTTTGTAAGGTGGCCTACTGTCACCTGGCAGCAACTCAGCTCAGGGAGCAGGCACTGCACACGTATGAAGGGGTCACCTTTTATTAGCGAGGAAAAGTGGCACAATTTTGTTACTTTTCACTATGACAGAACGCCGTAATCAAGATGATGTAAGAAAGTATTTAATTGGGCTTAAAGTTTTCGAGGATTAGAAGCCAGGACTGTGGAGCAAATTCATGGCAGTGAGAAGGGCTGAGCTCCCAGTCTGGAAGCAGCAGGTTCGTTGCCCCACACTGGAGAAGGCGAGGTTTTTAAGTAAATGGACCCACAGAGACACACCTCTTCCAACAAGGCCACACCTCCTAACCCTTTCCAACAACCACCGGCTGGGAACCAGGTATTCAAATGTTTGAGACTTGGGACACCTCATTCAAACCACCTCAAGGGTTGAGGAGATTTGCATTTTGAGGTAACCTTTAGAAATGAAAAGCAAAACGAAACGAAAAACCAGAACTACATCTTGAAAGTGAAGCCACCAGATGTCGCCAGTGCCCACACGGGCTATTGAGTCCCTAAAAGGACAGAGTCCTGTGCATTGGTGTAATGAGACATTTGCAGAGAAGCCAGCCGAAGGCTCTAGCTGGTCTAAGGTTTTACGGGAGCTCCTTTTTCTTCCCGCAGTGAACCATTCTGCAACAAAAAACACAACAGACTTAAATCTGTCTTGCTGACGGTCATCTGACACTTGAAAGTTTGACCTTGTATATGAGCACTGTCATATCCTTTAGATGGACCTGTCACATGCCACTCAGAGAGCCAAGTCAGGCACGTGGAGATCACAGGAGGCCTATGAAGAGTCAGGCAGAGCTCTCCCAGCTGACTTCCTGTGAGCAGCGCTCTCAGGGCGCATTTCCAGAGGCCTCCCGAACTCACCTGTCTCTCTCGCGCATGCACACACTCACCACAGATAGCATAGTTAGTGCACACTGATCATTCTAAAACCTTTCTGACAGAAGTTGAGAAGGCTAAGCTAATTCCTTGGCAGGCTTCAAATTGGCAGTTAAGGAGACTAGATCTAAATCTGTTTCCAAGAACTGGGCCATTTTAAGCAAGTCTGGGCCTCAGAAGCTGCCCCACTACCTGGCCTGAGGCAGGACAAAGGGTCAGCAGCAGTTTCCAGACTTCCTCAGCTGTATCCTTAGCAACAGGTTCCAGCCCCCATGTCTCAGTGATGGAGTGTCCCAGGAGATGAAGTGAGATAAGGACCACCTAACCCGGAATTCCCTAATGTGCTTTAAATCGGTCCTGCAAACTTACTTGGTTGTCTCTCTATCTTGGTAACGGGAGACCCCAGCATGCTGGACTTGTGCAGAATAAAACACTCTTTGCTTTTACATACTATTTGAGCATAGGGTATTGTTCTTCAGCGAATTGTGGACCCTTGCAAAATGCTTTCTCTGAAGTTAAATGTCAACCTCTGACTTTATGCCTGAATTTGGTGGGCGGAAAAGAAAACTCCCACCATACAGGGTTGTGCCACCATTGCTGGCAAGTTCTGGAGGTGGGAGTGTGGATGGGGATCAGACTGGCCCTTCCCCCATTCCCGCTAGAAGTGATGACGGGCTTCCTAGCTCAACATCAGAGTATGTGGGATGTGCAGGCAGTAGGAGGGCCTCGTGCATGTCACATAACTAGTGCTATTATGGGCTGGGTACCCCTGAGATCCCAGAAGCAGGAGACTCAACAGTTAAGCTCAGGGGCCCAAGAGCCAGGCTAGTTTTATACCCTCCATCCTCCATCTAACCAGCTGCATGGCTGAGGGCAAGCACTAGGCCTCTCAGCCTCAGACTTCTTACTGAACAACCAGAAGGAAGGTGCCTGCTACTGGCTGAAACAGTAGACGCACGCAAAGCGCTGGCAGCAGCTTCTGCTACATAGAAATGGTCCAGTGAATGCCAACTCAGTCAATCTCGAAAGCGATGGCCTGAAGATGTCACTCACTGACACTAAATTTCCATGCGGAGATGGTAATGGAAATCAGAATTTCTTTCTTTCTTGTGTCTTCTTGGGGTTTTTATTGTTTGTTTGTGTTTTAGCTTACTGGAGAGACCAAGTCTCAAACTCAGCACCCTCTTTCCTAGACTCCCATGAGCTAGGGTTCCAAGCAAGAGCTACCACACCCTATTAAAAAATGTTAACATCTCAAAAGGTCCACAGTAAGAATTCCAGCACTCGGGCTGGAGAGATGGCTCAGCCGTTAAAGGCTAGGCTCACAACCAAAAACATAAGAATTCCAGCACTCTAATTTTGTAGAGTGCTTTTAAACTTCCCTTGGTTGTTATAATCTAACAATGTGTTTCTAAACTCTACTTGCCTATTTTGAACCATACAATAACCCCGTGAGACAAAGGTTTATGCTTATGCATGAATAGATTTGACCCAAGGATGCAAAACCCCAGGCATCCCCCCAAACCCTATCCCTAAATCTCCACTTTTACTGATTGAACAAACCAAACTGTGCTTCCATATTCTCTTTTTTAAAGGTGGCACATCATTGTCTACCCTTTCCAAATCACTCCCAACGTGCTCACCCAGCCTGGGCTCGCTATAGCACCTGTACACCTCCATCTGCTCGGCCGCACACAGAGAACACATCTCACCTGTCCTGTGAAAGTCTGCCAGCGCCCTGGCCAACACAGAGCCTCTGCGCTTCTTTAAAGCCACACCTCACTGATGAGGTCACTGGGCAATTCCTGGGGCTCTCAGGCTGTGTTCTTTAGGAGTCTGAGGTCACTTGATACTGTCTCAACTTCAACCTAGTCTCCCAGCTTACGGTGCTAATCAGGAAGTGGGCAAAGGGCCGTGTGAGAAGATGTGACTGAGATTGCAGGGCACAGAGAGGCTTCCAGGCCCATTTGGTTTCAGTGTTTTGAGTTTTAGTCCCAGGATTTCCCAGGGCTCAGAGAGACAGTTCAAAAAAAAAATACCACTCAAAAATTAATAGGCCAAAGCTGACCGATGCTTGACACTACCTGCCAAATATTTATTATAAAGGTCCGGTGCCAAGTGATCTTTCTATTCCTTAGATTCACAGCTCCAAACAGAAGTTTGGTGTTCACGATTAGCTCCATGCCAATGTTGACTAGTTCGTTTGCTTTTCTCCAATGTTTTGTACAAATGGCTCTGACATGTATAGATTCTGAATCCTTGGATTCAATCAACCACAGACAAAAAAAAATTAAAATTTCATCTGTGTTGAACATTCATACCTTGGAAGGCTAATATTCCCTAAATAGTACAACCCAATTCTTTATATCGTATCGTACTGCAGTGAGTATCACAAGTAATCTAGAGACAGTTTACAGAATATTGGAGGCTGTGTGTGGTTACATGTAAATGCTGTACTACTCTGTATAAGAGACTTGATCCCTTTCAAAGAGATTTTACACCCACAATCTCTTCCAGATACTGAGGAGGACCATAATACATTATGAGCATTGACAACATTTAGAGGCTAAGGGGCAGGGTTGCTTGAACTGGCTTAGCATACATAAAGCCTTATGCTCACCCCAGCACTGGAAAGAGAAAGAAAGAAAGAAAGAAAGAAAGAAAGAAAGAAAGAAAGAAAGAAAGAAAGAAAGAAAGAAGAAAGAAAGAGAGAGAGAGAAAGAAAGAGACAGAGAGACAGAGATAGAGACAGAGATAGAGACAGAGAGAGACAGAGAGACAGAGAGACAGAGAGACAGAGAGACAGAGAGACAGAGAGACAGAGGTAGAAACAGAAGTTTTCTATAGAGATTGGAAAAAGAAGGGGAAAGATAGTTTATATTTCCCACAAAAACAAAAACAAAACCACTAAGGCTAATCTTGAGCTCACAGAAAGGTCATAAACTGCAGTAAAATGTGATCCACACGGGAGAACAGCACAAACACTTCACTTCAGACGACAGCGTTCACTTTGAGAACATCCCTATCTAGGACACGCTTGTTGTTCCCCTCCAATTGTGCCCTCGTTAGGACTTCAGCTGAGCCCTGGGAGAGTCTGATCTGAAGGGAGCCCCGTGCCCCTGTAGCTGGCTATAGCACGAGGCAGCAGGGTCCTTAGTGCAGCCAGTCGCCTTCCCACATCTCCTCCTCCACCCAGGCTAGGCGATGTTTGACTGTCATTTCCGCAAACTAACTGCTTCTTGAGCAGACTGATTTCAGAGTGTGAGAGGATCCGTCACACCCAGCATGCTGCAAAGGTGTTCTCTACTACAGGCTGGTCCTGTTTCCACTCCGTTCTTTCAGACCCTCGCAAATGAAGTCTGGAGGAATGGACAGCGGGAGAAAGAATGGCTGTCCCACACTGTCCTAGAGAAAAAAACTTCCCTCACACTGTCCCAGAGAAGAAATCTTCCCTCACACTGTCAGTTTCCCTGACAGTTCTGTGAGATAAGCAACATCGTTTGACAGACACGGAAATGGAGACTCAGAGGTGACAGGGCTGGCGCCTGTCACACGGCTTGTTGAAGATGGAACCAGGTGTGTAAGCCTAGGTAGATTTGCTTCAGGGTCCTGCCTTGAGCATACCACTGCAGGATGACGTCTGGCGCTTCTTAACCAGAGAGTTCTTTTCTTTATGGAACCCAGTCAGCCAGCTTTATTCCTCACTCCGAAGGCCCTGAATTATTGTTTCCTTTAGATAAAGTGGTTTTTTTTTAAAAAAAAAACTGTCCAAGTAAACCCAATACTCACCCTTTACTACAGTTTTAACTTCCATGTTTTCAGGTACCTATAGCCAACCATAACACTAGATTATTAGCGGAAAGTTCCAGAAATAAACAATTCTTAAGTTCAAAGTTGCAACATGTTCTGAGGAGCATGACAAAATCTCAAGGAATCCCACTTTGTCCCAGATGGGATATGAATCATTCTTTTGTATATGCAGCTATCTGCAGCGGACTTGTTATCATGCTGACTGTAGGGTGTCCTGCTGCTCATATAAATCACGACAACTTCGGGTGTCCGCCAGGAACCTTGGAGTGAAACCTAGGACAAGCAGAACTTTTGCACCCATGATATCTGTGCTCATTTCAAAGTCTGTGGACAGAGTTTACATGGAAAAATCTATAAAGGTAGTTCACTCATTAAGAACAGAGAAATCAGGCCAAAAGATGGCCCCTCTGTAGAGAAGCTTGTATACAGATCTGCATCCTGTAAGTCAGAACTCTCAGGAACTCCCGGGAGAACTCCCAGGAGAGTTATTCTCTAACATCTATACAAATACACAATAACTCACATCTGTCTATAGTCACACACACACATGCAATTAATTAATAATATTAATAAATGGCATCCTAATTTGAAGAGCACTAACTTGATACATTTTAAAATTTTTATTGTTGTTATAATTTTGTAGACAGGGTTTTACTAGGTAACCTTGGCTGGCCTAGGACTTGCTTTGTAAACTGGAATAGCTTTGATCTCCCAGAAATCCACCTGCCTTTGCCTCTGGAGTATTGATATTAAAAGCATGAGCCACCACACCCAACACTAGATCTCATATTTTTGAAAGAGGGAAAAAAAAAGACTTGAAAGTCAGCCCAAATACTAAGCATCGAGTTTGCAAAAGGGAGGACGAATGGAGTAGTATGCTCGCCAGAGAAGGGTCCAGAAAGGCTGCAGAAATGGCCTGTATCATGTCAGCAGGATTAACGGCTTTTTCTAACAATTCCCTACTCTAATGGTGCTCAAGAACTTTCTAAAACAGGATAGGGATCTAGATCTTCCCTGGGTATGTAAGAACTAGAGTCTTATCTTAGGGTTCACACATTAATCACCAAACAAGAACCTCCTAGATCTTCTGTTAAAAACCTTCCAATATTAAGTGAGAAAATATATTCTGGTGGGAAGGATTTGTACCAATTCCACCACCACTTCACTGTGTCCCGCTTGAGTGACTAGTAAAGCCCATGTATGCGCTCCTGCTCCTGAATCAACCACCTGGATCACGACTGCTGCCATCGCTCACTTTCGGTGGAATAGAGGTAATGCATGAGTAAGGGATTTGATGGCTACAAGTTAGGAAGTTTGATACAATCATCTACTCCCTGTTTATTCCAACCCTGCCCTGGGGACTTCCTCTTGAGTTTCCACAGGCTCATGGAATTAAACTCTATTGAGAAGCTCACTCTTTCAGTGAGTGGCATACCATGGTGGATAGGGACAAGGGACACAATGAGTCTGCCTCAGTAACATCAGGAAGCTGGACAGGAACCATACAACCATTCCAGCACCATATCATTGTCATCAGACAGGATCCAAGAGAAGGACAAGGCCAAACATCTGTTATTCACAGGACTGACCATTGAGAGTCCTTATCTGACCTGAAGACCATGGCCAAGGCTTTTTTTCAGGAGGGCAAGGAGCATGGGTTGTTGGTTAGGAACTTTCTGAGTCTTTCTCTACTACTTTCTAGTGCCAATTCTCAGTAAGACCTTCAGCTCTTCTAAGCATCAGTGGCTTCTACATAGATGGGATCAGAACGTCCTTATCTATGGGCGGCCTAGAAGTTCTTAGATTGTGCAACAGAGTAATTTTCAACTCTCAGGCCCAAGCAACTTGACAGCAGGTGCTAAGTCTTAAATTTAGTCTTAGCTGCCAGCCTTCTTCTGCAGGTATCTTTTCTTTTCTATGACTGTTGGCTTCGCGGCCCCCTCTCAGGGTCTACTGGTACATGGCAGACTGCCTAGCATCAGGACTTATCTTGCAAAGACGTGGACTAGTGGGTCTGTTCAGTCTGAGGCCCTTTGTTAAAGTTATTAATTTTCAAATGCATAGTTCTCTGTGGGCAGTCTATTTTTCTTGATTTTTTTTTGCCAGCATCTACTGGTATCTAAGAAAAATTAAAAAGGATGTATAGTATTGGAGGATGATAAAATGATGTTTGTTTTGTCACTCCTCAGTTATTTCACTGGTGGTCAGAATCCATGATCTTCTCTTGGGTATCATGGTATTTCGAGGAGCAGAATGGAGAAGAGGAGGATGTCTACGTGGCTGCCCCGGGACAAACAAATAAATGTATGTAAACTAGGTACAGCAACGGGTTGGCAAGACTCACCTCTCTCATTTAAAATTTAGTCACTACTTCGAAAATTAGTCTAACTCACGGAGGCATGAGTATATCTTAAAATTTTACAGATAAGTGTGTCTTCCAGAGAGCTGAGCACAGTGTACGGTAGCTGGACTGCTGTAACAAGACCGAGCGGCCAGCAGCTCAGTTAAGCACCTCACCTTTCTGTTATAATTTTTGGCTTTACTTCCAGAAGTAACAGAATTTTTTTTTTTTTTTTTTTTGTCACTGCTTCCCCCTCAAACTCAACTACACGACTGCATTTGCCAGTCATGAAAACCACGGCAAACAGCATAAGTGCTCTACTGCAAAGGTCTCACTTCAACCCAATATCTCTTTGCTCCCACATGAGGAAAATCACAGAGCAGGACCCACGCCCACTGAGCTCAAGTTGCTGATGTGGGTTGAAAAGTTCAGTGCGCTAGCTTCTGACCCCTTCAGCAGTCTTGTTGACTTTGGCCCCTGTAGAGAGTCTTGTTTATTTGTGCATTAAATGCCTCTGGAAGGAAGACTGGCTTTTAGGGTCTTTCCATTAAATAATTCCGGAGAATGATAAGTGACTTATGTCTTGTTTTTACTTCAGTCATCAGTCAGGGATGACTAGTCCCAGATATGCACATTTTTTTCCCTTTAAACTGGAGTTCTTCCTCAGAACGATATGTAGACCTCTTTCCAACTTAACTATTTCTTACCTGGATAAAATTTTTTATAAAATATTTCTTGTCTCTGTCTAGGAGTTTGTCTTCCACATGGATGTTTTTACTCGTATTTTCTCCATGAAGATGAACAGAGAGGTTAGGCTTCTGAGAAGCGTGAGTTACAGAAAGCATTACATAAAGAACGGGAAAAGGAATTGGAGAGAAGACAGACGCATGGGGCTTACAATATCACAGCTGCCATTCAGTGTGAGGACTTTGTGTGAGAACACTAATCATAATAACCCCACTCAGCAGATCCCCAATTTCCCATTTCACAGATGTGGACAGGAACACAGAGGGGTCAAGTAACGGTTGGAGATCGCGTTGCTTATGAGACACCTAAACAGAAAGCAGTGAGACTGGCAGCTGAGCTCTTCTGCTTGGCCCATCGTACTAGTAGAGAGGTTGCTATCGTTTGGTCTCAGGTTTCCTCCGCAGTCCTGTGTGGTTTATATCCCAGCCAGGAGCCACTGAGAGGCAGTAGAACCTTCAGAAGGCAGAGAGGCCCTTTAAAAGGGGGATTATGACCCCCTGGCTCCTGCCTCTCTCACACTTTGTTTCTCAGATCACACAGTAGGAGGTTTTCCCTTGTGCACCAATCACTACGATTGACTTGGTACAGTCCCCAATAAAAGTGATGTGTCCATCCAATCACGGAGGGAACCCTCGAAAGCCGAGAGCCTAAATAACTCTTCTCTTTGTAAACTAATGATCTATGCCACCACGATGAAAAGCTAACATGGAAACTAAGAACACTGACCACCTGGAACACGACCTATACCAGCAAAAAAGTAGAGAAAGGAGGAAATTCTCGATGGATCAAGTCAACTGTTTGCTTATTGTAGCCAACCCTCTGAACACTTTACATTTGCCTGACACAACTGCTAAGTTTCCTCTAACACTCTGTACAGCGTTCCAGTTCTGAAGCTAAAGCTACCTGACTGCAGGTTGGTTTTGAGTGACCCAGATCCACATTTTTCATTTCTGCCCAGGCAAGCTTCTCTCTGCAGACAGAAATTCTTCCTCGATGCTTAGATACCTAGCAACAGAAGTTATTGCCACACCTACTTGACTACTCCCTTCTAGGAGACAGACAACAAAAGAATGAGTAAAGAGAATGCATCGGACAAGGCAGAACGTTCCTACAGCACACGGAGCCTGACACAGTCAGAAGTTACATATTGATATTTTAGTCATGGAAGAGAGTGGTGAAAATCCCAGAGGAATACAAAGTGCTGATAGCCGAAATTACACAGTACAAGGACAATGTCATGAATTTCCTTTGAGTCTAGAAGCTGGGAATTCCCTAGGGACTCCAAAGAAGCTCCATTTTTTAATCAATTCTGTGGCTGTGGGGTGATCTAGGAGTGCATTTGCTGGTAAAGATAACAAGAATCTTGCATGAGCCCTACTATAGTTGGGGTCTGAGATGTGCCCCCAAAGGTTAAGGTCTTGGTATCAAGCTTGGAACTGCTAAGAGGTAGAAACTTCAGGAGGGATAGCCTGGGGCGTGTCCACTAGAATGTGTCCTTGAGGGGACTACTGGGTCCTTAGCCCTATCCTATCCCAGTTGCTTTCTTTACTACCATAACAGGAGAGGCTTTCTCTGTCATATGCTCCTGCCATGGTGTGCTGCCCAAAGGTGACAGAGCCAACCACCCAAGAATTGGAAAATCTCACATTTTGAGACAAAGTAAACTTTCCTTAGAAGTTGTTTGTCTGTGGTCAGGTTGAAGGAAAGCTAACTAAGACAGACCCTGCCCTGTGTGACAGTTTAGGCTATGTGTGATCTTCCATCACTGGTCATTTAGCAGGGATGAAGAGGTTTCTGTCAACCATGCTATGCCATGTATGGGAAGCTGTTGATTCCTTCAATGTATAATTGAAATACAAACCCCATTCTTCTACCCAAAGGGAAAAGAGCCCATTGTATCCCAAGGACTTTGCTGCTTTTCTGGCTCCATTTATCTAGGGGGCTGACTAGATAATGCTTATATACATTCGCTCATCAAATATTGACTAGGCAACACCTGTTCCCTGTTAGTCACCAAGAGGCAAACAGAAGGGGCAAGAGAGTGCCGCCCTGAGAAGGTTTTACCATTGCCCGGAAGGGTGGGGTTAGATAAGAGCCCCAGTAACCAGAACAGGGACTGTGGACTTAGGACACCAAGCACATAGCTTGGCGAGGCACTTGTCTAATGGGCAGTGACTGGGTCATGGAAAGAGCAGCTCTACCCTGCCTGGTAAGAGATTTAAGGCCACCAAAGGGGGCTTTCGAGACACAGCATACTGGTAGATAAGGACCAGGAAGCTGAGAAGTAGCTGGGTTTTCGGAAGGCCAAGGGAAGTTGTTAAGGGTCAGCAGGCAGCTACCTTGCAGTCACAGCCAATGGGTGTTCCACACTCCTCACAGGTGTTGGCATAGAGCTCCTCGAAGCAGGCCACGCAGTGCGGGTTCTCCTCCTTTAGAATGTACTTCTTGCCATACAGAGACTCATTGCAGTGGTGGCAGTCAAAGCGTTCAGTCATGCTGACACCTGTCTTTACAGCAACCTGTGAAAAAAGAAGAGAAAGCCCACACATGAACCCAGGGACACTTCAGATGCCAACTATGAAGGCAGTGGCTTGGACAGACTTTCAATGCTCAAAATGTTCAGTGGAACTCTTTTAAGCTGGGGAGGTTTTGTGTTCGAATGTACTCCATTCATTACATCAGTCCGTATGAGACCATATGAGAATTCAGATTCCAGAAAAAGGCAGCAGAGCCTCCATTCTACCTTAGTTGTGTGTAGGCTTCCAACGCATGACCCTGCTTCATCTCTCTGCCCTCAAGTTAGAGAGGCAAGCACAGAAGCAATACGTCTATTTCTATAAAAAGAATTTCCATGGACTCTCCTTTGTGATTCATAAGTTTGAAAAGGAAGAAAGCACAGTGGCACAGGGGAAAGATATCTGACAGGAAAATCTGTAGTCAGAGGCCAGGAGAGTATTGACCTTGGCCTGAATCTGCACTGGGAAGCACAATCTACACGAGAGACTGCCAACTTCCTTTAGGGAGCATTTCTCTTGCATGGAACGCTCTCTTCTATACTTCAGCTCTCTGGATATCCAGAGAGCAGGATAAGGAGAAAGGCTTGCTTCCAAGAACAGGGATTAGCACATGGTTGGGAATGCAGTGACTAGTCAAGGACTTTCCGGAAGACACCTCAAGCTTTGCAAAGCAGGGGGACAAGAATGTGTCTCCATGCCAGGCATATTACATTTTTCCAGGATGAGTATGCAGTGTGGAGAGAAAAGGATGTTCTGTGGGGTAGAAGAAAGGAAATGACTGATTTGCACCTTCCCACCTTAAACCATCATCCCTCAAAATCATTTTAGGACTATTTTGGATGCAAGGAGCCCACTCTTGTATCCTGGCGTGAAAAAAAAGGCGCATTAAATTTTAGACTTGATTTCTTTTTCCAGGAGATTTTTCTTAATTGGCAATAACTGACGTGTTAAACGTGCAAAGTTGTATCGATCAATGACAGGCACCAGCGAGCAGTGTGACTAAACAATATTTCAAACTCTAAGCAAACAACTCAGTTTCCAATCATTTCAAGTCACTCAAGGGTGAACTCCCAGAGTTTGGCTCTCTGATGCAAATAAAATGTTGCTGTCTGGTTTATGATTACATTAAATTTGATAGTAGTTGTTAATTTGATGCCTTATATACACGAGGTTGCAATGACTATAAGCTTTTGTTACTGGTTCACGTCTGTGTTTATAGAATGATTTGCTTCCAAGAGCACAAAACACGCAGCTGGACACATGTGGCAAGACCCTTCCTCTAAATCGCTCTTCCTGGAGTTAAAGAAAACACTGTCTGGACATTCCTGTGATATCACCCTAAGATGAGGCTCTTGAGCACTGGAACCATTATTCTGAAACACGATGTATGAATAGCTGTTTGGCTTAAGCGATCTGGGTCTGTAGCAGCTCTGCTGGCAGACAATTGCATGCTTTCCTGTAAGTCTTCAGTCATTGGCCTTGAACATGGATGCTCACTTATTTCATCCCAGGGTCGGGGAGGGGGTGTCAGCCTTCAAACATATATATTTTTCCATTTATAGTTGCCATTCAGCAGTGGGGTGAGGTCACTTCCTATTCTGTCACACAAACAGAGGGACAATGGGGAGTGAACTAACTGTGAAATCGGGGATCTTGAAAACTGGGGGAAAAAAAAATCCCCGGATCATCTAGAACAACTACCTCATTTTATGAATGGAAAAACCGTAATTCAAATATGTCTGTGGGAAAAAAAGGAGTCTCATGGGCTCTCCCAGAGCCACCTAACTGAGTAACACCCATCTTAAGTGGAAAGGTGGTTCCTGGTTTGGATAAGCACCAGCCTTTCCATGGAAAGGAGGTTATCTTGCAAGCTCTGCGGCTATCTGCATAAATGCTCTGTCTGTATCTGACAAGAGGGAGGGGCACCTGCTTCTTCCTCCAGCCATTTTCCATCTCCTCTGAATCTATAGGTCAAGTACCGAGAGAAAAAGAAATCTAAGGGTGTAACAACAAACAGCCTTGCACATCTGTTTAGAGTATAAAGTCATCCAGTGCCAAATACCACCATCATGGACCCCAGGTCCCCAGCCAGAAGGACCAGCTGCATCTGCTCTAGAGGGTTTGGCCCAGTTCCACGGAGTTCCTTCTCATGATGGTGGAATTCATCCTGCCTTGTCTCTTATATTTTCTAAGAGGTCACTCCTGTTTTCTGCCCCAATCAACTAGAGAAAGGCATAAAATGAACAAATTAGGAACCATCGTCATTAGTTAGAAACAGCAAGACATACACTAGTGATGCCCTCTGTTAAAGAATTAATTTTTAAAGACATACAAAATAATAGATTTCTCTTTAGCTTTTTAAAATTACATACGTGTCATATTTATTTCACTGATATAGTAATTATTCTTGAGAATATAATAAATACTAAAAAAAGAAAAATAAACACTCATAACAGGAAACAATAGCAGTAAGTAAATAAAGGCCTATTTTTTCCTAACAATTCATTTGGATCATTTTTCAAAATGAAATATACATTTTTACATGATGATCTTATTACTTAAGAGTCTTACTATGTGAGGCCCTATTTTGTGTTGTGGAGATATTTTCCAGAGGTTCTCAGTGCTTGGGACAGACATGTACCTTCCATAAAGCATCTTTCTATTTTTCTCTGATAACTGCCAAGAAGTTGGCTTTCCCCCAGTTGGAAAAAGTAAAGAATAGAAGGGGAAAGGAAGAAAACCCCAGAATTTGGAGTTTGAGACCATCGTTACTTTAGACATGCTTTAATGTGTCCCTCCTCACTGCCGAGATGTATAGATTAGAGTCTAGAAAACAGAAGTCAATTGCTCAGGAGTTCCTTTTGTTTCTTTGCTGGAACAAAAAGCAACTTTCAGGGGAGAGGATTTGTTTGACTCATGGTTCAAGGGGACCCAGTCCATCATGGAGGGGATGCATGCTAGCTGGAACTAGCTGGACACACACACACACACACACACACACACACACACACACACACAGAGAGAGAGAGAGAGAGAGAGAGAGAGAGAGAGAGACATAAAACTTTAATCTCTGCCTTCAGTGACTCACTTCTTACAAGGCTCCGTCTCCTAATGGTTTTGTAACCTTCCCAAATAGTTGGGGACCAAATACCCGCATACTGGCACCTATGGAGGTCATTTGGTAAGGAGCATGGAGGTGCTAAATAACTTCCTGAATTTCAGACTTGGTGGGGTTGAAGGCTGAAGCCAGTGTCTTCCCTCCCAGGTACCACCATCCATCACTGTTTACTTAGAAAAAAAAATCTTTGTATTTTTCTCTTTTAGTTTTAGTATACACATTCACTGTATGTGGAGTTTTCATAAATCTATAAATCAACTGCATTTATATGGAGCTGTGCTGAATGGAATTTTATACAGGGATGCATGTACTGATGTGCAAGCATCTCGATAGTATGTATAGCGGGAGTCGTGTGGGTAAAGACCCAAGAGCAGCAATGCCAGGCCATATGGTAGATCAACTTTTTTTTTTTTTTTGAGGACCCTCTGTACTAATTTGCATATTAGCTGGACTAGTTGAAATTCATGCCATCAATGCATAAGTGCCCCCGCCACCCCCCTTGTCTACATTCTCGCCAGCATCTGCTGTTAGTTGTTTGGTTTTGTTTTCTTAGTGACTGCCATTGTGACTGGAGTAAGATGGATTATCAATGCAGCTTTGATTTGTGTTTTCCTGGACGGAGGCTGAATGTCTTTGTGTGCTTATTGGGTATTTGTGTTTCATACTTTAAGGGCTACCCACTTTACTAGTCTTCTTGCTGACTGGATTGTTTGATTTCTCATTGTTTAGATGTTTAAGTTCTTTTTAATATTCCAGGCATTAATCCTCGGTCAGATGTACGTCTGCCTAAGATTCTTATCCCGTTGTGTAGGCTCTTTGCTTGGGATTGACTGTTTCCTTTGCTGTGCAGAAGCTTTTCAATCTCATGAGGGTCTACTTGTCAGCTGCTGTTTTTCTCTTCTGAGTGGCTAGAGTTTTCTTCAGAAAATATTTACCTATGCCTGTATCTTAAAGCGTTTTCTTCAACAGTTTCTGCTCTTACATTAAGATCTTTGATCCAATAATGTTTATTTATGATATTTTCATGTATGTGTGTCATTATGCCTTGCTCATATTTGACATTCATCACTTTCCCTTGCCCTGGTCCCTTTACTTCCCCCAAATAGTAGTCTCCCTATGGTGCTGTGCGTGTGCGTGTGCATGCATGTGTGTCTGCATAATGATAATATTAAACCCAGAGATTGTCCAACCTTCCCGTTTCGAGAAAACCTCCCATTTCCGAAAGAAAACATGCAATGTCTTTAAGTCTCCTAGAGTCAACAGTCCCCAAGGCAATGAATGCAAGAACTTAGAGCTTGCCTCACTGTCACAAGTAACTTTAAACCCATTCATCTTTTTTATTTTTATGTAAAAGGCCAAGCATACAGATGCACATGCTTACTGCTGAGTTAGATTTGCAGTAAAACCTTTTAGAAAAGGTTTAGAGTCCCAGAAAAACCTTTTAGAAAAGCTTCATATTTAAAGTTACACACTTACCTTAAGCCACCTTCTATGAGACTGACCATTATCTGCTTTGTTAACAAGGTACCTATGTCATGCTTAATGAGGAAATACATCCATAGTGTTATACTAGGAATTTCCTATAAATCTGCATTTTTTAAATCCTACAAAAATACCTAGCCAGTTGTTCTCTCATTCATTCAAAAATAATTGAGTAAGCTGGAATTATGTAATGGAGGACAGATAAAGGATTGGAGACACAAAGATGAGGCGGTTAGAGAGGAGAGCTTTTATATCAACTTCCAGAATGCCAGCCAAGCTAGGAGCTCAATGGAGATCTACAAATTTTAGCAAGAGTAACCTCCACTGAGAAGAGTGGTCAGGTCATGCTGCAGGGAAGGGCATAGAAGGCCATGCCATGGGATAGGAAACACGGCCGGACAAACACCCCAGAAAAATGGGAGATAGGCAGATGGGGTGGGGAAGGGGGGGTTGAGTCAAAAACATAGTCAAGGATCAAGGAAGAGGAATTGTGTGCCAGTTCACGGGCTCAGTATACTCCCCCCCCCCCGTAGGCAGTGAGATATTACACACATCCCCAAATCAGCACAGCACTAAGTAGAGAACATTTACTGCACAGAGGAGACTTTACCATGTAAAACTGGGGGAGACGAATGGGATGGATGCCTCCTAAGAATAACATCATACTATCAGAATCTAGTTTTGGTTGTTTTGCCTTCCCCTCCTCTGTCCCCACCCAGTGTTAAGACACAAAACCCAGGGACTTGCACAGATCAGCTAAAGGCTGCCTTCTACATTCCAGTGCTGACTAGTCTCTCCAAAAATACAATCATGGGAGTGTGCTGGTTTGAGGAAGAATGTTCCCTTTAGGCTCATATATTTGAATGCTTAATTACTAGGGGGTGGAATTCTTTGAAAGGATTAGAAGGATTAGGAGGTGTAGCCTTGTTCAAGGAAGTATGTCACTGGGGGTGTTAGGCTTTGAGGTTTCAAAAGTTCATGCCAGGCCCAGTCTCTCTCTGTCTTCTTTTTCAGCCTGTGGATCAGGATGGAGAACTCTCAGCTATGCCTCCAGCATCAGATCTGCATGCACGCCACCATGCTCACTGCCATGATATTAACTGACGAAACCTCTAAAACTGTAATCAAGTCTTCGATTAAATGCTTTTTCAAGTAAGAGTTGCCTTGGCTGTGGTGTCTTTTCACAGCATTAGAATGGAGATCAAGACCAGGAGTTTCTCACTCAACTGTGGAGAAATCCATTTGCCTTTCTGAACTCTTCCCTCTCCTACCTGGTTATATATAATTCCTGCCTATTACCTGTGGCATAGGAATGCTGAGAGGATTAAGTAAGAGCAGGCAGGGAAGACACCTGAATGTGAGGTGTGACTGCTGACTTGTTATTTCACTGATTTAAATTTAAATTATAGGGTACCGAAGTTCTCAACCTTCCCAGGATTAAGTCATCCTCTGATGTCATCCCCCTCCAGCCGTGAGCAGCCAGGAAACTTCAAGAAGCTGGATTTTTGGACTCGGACTGGAGGCCAGACTCAGCTACCTGCACTGGGAGAAGCTTGGAGTCTGCACTGAGGACATGACATGGATTGCTTTATTGAAAATAAAGGTTCAGAGGTCAATGGAGCAAGGACGCCTAGGGCTCACCTACTATAAAAATGATAAAAGCCTGTGGAAGTCTAAATACAGTTCTGTTTATGGATTTCCAGACGGGACAGTGTCCGGGCTACAGAAAGACAAGAGAAACTTGAAAAGCAGGGAGAAGGAAGAATAAGTGAGAGTAAGGAGCCACAGATGGAGAGAGCGATGGAGAGAAAGAAGAAGGATGAGAGGCGTAAGAGCAGCCAGGGAGCTCTTCTGATTTTCCGTCTAAATGATGACGATTTCTTGAGAATTCAAGGCACAGTAGCTGACATGGTAGAAAACTTTTTGGGGGACCTAGTGGCCCAGACCTTTGAGTTTTAGGTCCAACTCTGTTAAACAAGGTGGACACAAGGCTGAGAAAGAGTCCACAGCTTTCTCAGTGGTTTCATCCATTGATTAACCAAACCTCCAGGGACCCAGATCCCTTAGCCAAATCCCAAAAGATGTCAACCATGTTTCCTGTTTGTAAACCTTACTGCTTATGACTCCTTCCATGTAGCCCTATCTAAGGAGAAATCTGTGACCCTTCCAGATACCTTCCTACCACACAGAAGCAGCTACAGTTAGCTAGTTTGGGACAAAGTGGATAATCCTTCCTTCCTTCCTTCCTTCCTTCCTTCCTTCCTTCCTTCCTTCCTTTATTCATTAATGACAGGGTCTTGCTGCATAGCCCTGACTGGCCTTAAACATCCATTCCTCATGCCCGTGACTCTAGAGAGTTAGGAATTCAGGCACCAGCCACAAGACCTGGCTGTTATGCTGATCTTTAAATTGTTACTGCAGATTTAGGAAGAAAATTCCAATGTTAAGAAGTAACTCAGAACAATGTTCTAACAAAATGTAAGAAGTTGGTCCCCTGGATATGGGTTCTTTGTTAAGAATACGGTGTGAAAGCACTGTGCTTTCATGAGCCATACATCATATGACTGCCTGTGTCTATCAACCACATAGCACTGGGCAGGGAGCAGTATATGTCACAGAGACATCTCCGGCAGGGAACTAATATAGGCCCTTTGTGAATAAGTGTAGAACGAATGAAGAAATGAATAGATGGGAAAATGAATTAAAAAAAAAAACTTAGTAGAGTACAAGAGAGTTTGCTCAGTGGTTAAGAGCACTTTCTATAAAGAATTAGAGGGGGGGCAGTAAGGAGGGATGGATGGGGGAATACCTGTATGGGGGAGGGGGAGGGGATGGGGGCTTATGGACAGGAAACTGGGAAGGGGACTAACATTTGAAATGTAAGTAAAGAAATATATCTAATAAAAAAATTTTTTAAAAAGGACTTAGATGTGTCTCCCAGCACCCATAGAGATCTCACAACCATATGTAATTCCAGTCTCAGGAGATCCGATGCTCTCTCTGACCTTCTTGGACACCAGGCACACATCAGTGTACAAATATACACATGGGTAAAATCCTCACAGACATAAAATAAATAAGTCTAAAAAGAATCTGGTAGAAATGTGGGCAAAGGTCAAGAGTGAAAAGGTGGAACATTTCATGTGTACAATCTATCCAAAAGTAATTGTGTTTGGCATCTGATGCTGTTTAAATCTCTGAAATAACAGATCCAGGTGTTTTTTTCTTTCTCTTCAACGCTATTTTCACCCCCTCCTTCCAGATAATTTGCTCCTTCCACAGGAGGGAGAACGTTCCTATTGTGTTTGGACTCTGAATCCAGCTAACACACAGCTGCACAGTTCAGGATACAGGCTGACTAGGTCAAGAAGCAAAAAGCCAGCCAAGAGACACTCCCAGGCCCTGAGAAAAATGTACAGATCCAGACATGGACCGCAGAGATCAGCAAAATCCCCTGGTGGGTGTTGTGTTTGTAATCGATGATACTCCACCCAAGCCCAGAGGCACCTGGTCAGAGAGTGTCTGTACTGTGGTTTGATTTGTCTTCCCCTAGGTCTCAACACAGATGGGAGCCTCATCAAGCCAAATTAGTTTAAATAGAGAATCCAGTGAAAGCGATGAATATCAGCTCAAATGATAGCACTGTGCTTAAAAATAGAGCGACCTACCTAGAACTCACTTGAGCGCAACCTCTGTATATTTGGATTGCAAATGCTTTTGAGTTAATAAGATGTTCACTTAATGATGTTCACTTAATGGTTCCTTTAACGAGCCCTCTCAGGATCGTGCATCTGAGGGCAGAGGTCAAGGTGAGGTATCCTGTTCTATATACACTAGCAACTTTTAAAAACTAAAAAATTAAAACCAGTCCTGGCTTGTGCTCATGGATTTTAAGAAATTTTGTGGGAGGAAGAAAAGGCAAAATGCCGTCTTCTGAACGATCCTTGGATTATTCAATAAAGAAAGCTAATAAATGTCAACTTTCTGATCTAAAGCCCACAGATACAAGGATAGCTATACATTTTATTTTTATGTGCTTCGGGCTTCTTCCTTTCTTTAAAAAAAAAATGGTTATTTTATTTATTTACATTTCAAATGTTGTCCCCCTTCCTGGTTTCCCCTCTGCAAACCCCCTATCCCACACCCCTTCCCCTGCTTCCATGAGGGTTCTCCCCCACACCCCACCCACCACTCCTGCCTCACCACCCTTGCATCCCCCTGTACTGGGGCATCAAACCTTTACAGGACCGAGGGTTTCCCCTACTTGAGACATCTTAATCCAGCCAAAAGAACGTGCTGAGTAACTAAAAGTAACGCGCTCGTGCCATGCTAGTCACTGGGAAAGCTGAGATCAAGAGCACTCTCTAAAGAGCCCCAGTCTGGTTCTATCTCCAAGCCTTCTTTAAGATCCGGTCACAACAGCTCTTCTCAAAACATGTTAGCTCTGTCTCCCCAAGATCAACCTGGTGAATGAAGCCCGAAAGGACCGGCTGTTTCAGGTTCGTAAGTCTTACACTTGATGGAGGGAGAGTGCACCAGATGGCTCAACCACGGCTTTCTAGGGTACGAGCAGGCAGGTGATTGATATCAGCCTCCACACCCACGGAATGAAAGCCATGTATTCTCTCCCAGCAGGCTCCTTCTCTCTCCAGAGTACAAATCACCGGCAGGTTGGTCTTCGCTTGCCTGGCCTCCATGAATCCCAGCCCCACCGTCTTACACAGACATCCACTGGCCTTTTCCTTTAGCCTCCCCCACTCCAGGAACAACTGCCCTCTTCCTTTTCATGGCAGCCCTTCTCTCTTGTGGTTCTGCCTCAGTGTTCCACAGCAGTACCCTCCCAATCAAGGCTAGCACACCTCCTTCCACTCATTCACTGATTGCATAACTCAACGGGCTCCAAAGGTCTTGTCAAGCACAGGTCTGAATACTCTTTGACTGACAGTCTGGGTATACGACAAGTTATAGTTGCTGGCTCCAAGAACACTTTTCAGCATCCTAAACTCTCAGCTCTGCATTCAGGTGGGTTTACTTAACTTATAGTTCTGTAGATTCAAGGACCTCACAGAGGAGGTAGAGGAAGAGAGGTCCAAAGGAAGCAGAGGCTGAGATACATGGAGGAACCCCAGTTCCTCCCAAGGAGGAGCCTTCTGCTGACTAGAGTTCCCCTCTTAAGATTTATTTCTTATGTGTGGTATGTATCTGTATGAGCTTGTAGGTGTCCACTGAATCCAGAAGATGTAAGATCTCTAGAAGCAGAAGTTACAGGGAATTTTGAGTTGTGAGCCAACTCAGACCCTCGGTAATTATTCTTAACAGCTGAACCATCTCTCTAGCCCCTAGACTCCACTTTTCAAAGGCCCTACCTCCCAACACTTACACAAGGATAACTAAACTTCCAACACGTGAGTCTTGGAGGAAAAAATCATATCCAGATCACAGCTGGTTACAGATGGGGCAGGTCCTGAGGTGTGGTTTCAATCAGAAGGATGACATTGGCAAATATGTTTGACAATACGTTCACCAGGGAGTAGAACTCTTTGAAAGGATTAGAGGAATTAGGAGGTATGGTCTTGTTGGGGGCTGGAGCTTTGAGGTTTTAAAGCCTACGTCAGGCCAAATTCTCCCTGTGGATCACAATGTAGAACTTCCAGCTACTTCTCCAGCACCATGACTCCTGTGTGCCACCATGTTCCCTGCCATGATGACAATAGACTAAGTCTTCAAAACTGTAAGCAAGCCCTGAAGTAAACGCTTTCTTTGATAAGAGTTGGCTTGGTCAATACATTGACTTTGACAAGGTGTGTCAGGTTAGGTAACCAGTTCTCAGTGCAGAACAGGGGTAGAATCCAGGCTTCTTGGCCTTCTGAGTTGTGTTTGTTTAGTTAGTTGGGTTTGTTTTTTGTTTATTCATTTATTTTTTTTAATATCCTGCTGGGCATTTCTGTCTGCAGTTGAGCTATCACTCAGTATTGAAGCAGTTTAACAATCTTGGGTCAAAACATGTGGTCTAGGGCTCAACAGAATATTCTCTCAATGCATCCTAGTAGAGAATAGAAGTCAGAACTCAGATATCAAGCTATCTGGAGGCAGTTCTCAGGGCCACAATCTACAGGCTGGGAAACTTTGGACATTAAATTATTTCGATTTTTCTATTTAAGTTTCTTTCTCTGTGAACAGGAGGCTTTAAAATCTACACATGGTGCTTATACTATGCAGTAGTTATCTAGTTCTCTGGGAGGAAACTGAGGCCCCGATAGACTTGGCTCTGCTCCAAGTACATCTGCCAGCTAAGACTTCTATACCCATCCCTATCGTGCCTGGGAGGCTGGGCTGCAAGGAGGCAGAAGGAAAAGAAGCCACAACAGGGGCCCCCAACGCTGCATACTGTTCTGTTAAAAAACTAGGAGAGCACTGAATCTGAAAAAAGAATGAGGGAAAGAATGATTTAAATCTTGTTTTGTTTTTCATTTTTTATTAAACTTTAGTTGGGTTGGGAATTCTAAAACTTAATGCAAATTGGTTTCTATGGTGGTGGGGCTTCGACGGAGAGGTTCTAGATCACCGTAGCTGCAGGATGTGGTAGGTTACTCCTGCAATTGCAACACGTTGGAGGCTGAGGCAGGATAGGCACCAGTTTGAAGCTACCTGGGGTGTCACAGTAAATTCCAGGCTTTCCTGGCTACAGAATGAAGCTTTATCTCAAACAACAACAACAAAACAATCCCCCACACACAAGCCACACCCACAAACACCCTTTCTCTATTGCATTACTGTGAAATTTACACATAAGCAAAGTAGCACCCCAACATGAGACACATTTAGAGCAGCGTTTCGAAGGCAACCTTGTGACTATAAGTCCAAATTGTAGTTAATTACTTCCCGAAATATGTGTAAGAAAGTTGGCTTTACCGAAGACAGCTGTATATTTCATAAAATGCTTGCTTTGTTGAGTTCCAGAGACGCAATTTAAGATTATCAAGCAAATATGGCCATTTAAATCAGAAAAAGCATTTCAAGACTTTCTTTCTGTAAGACTGAACTCTTATCAGAATTCTTTTCATCCTAAAGAAGTTGTTTTTCTTTTTTAACCCTAGGGCTCAGGTTTTAATTTGGGGGATTAGTCAAGGTGTGTGGTCACAGGCAAACTCCCACTTCTTCTCAAGGGAAATGCTTGGCCTTCCACGTGCTGACCAGCCTGTCACCTCCCTTCCATAGACTTCAGGAACCAGTTCCACTTCACCTCTGGGGGCTGACCTGTGGGCAGTTCATCGTTTCCCACCACCTGGCAGTGATCCACCTTTACAGGGCCGCCACCTTCCCTCCGGACACCAACAGTCCCTTCCCCACCATTTCCAAATTCGGCTCTCCTGTGCTCAAGTCCTCCAACACGCATGATTTTGGTCCTCTCTGCCCCGCATCCGTTCTTCCTAGGGATGTCTCCCAGTAGATCAACCCGCGGGTCCTGAGATCTCCCCTCAAGCCTTTCCTTCAGCCTCTGCCACATTTCCGATCCACCTTCTCCCCTTTCCCTCCTGACTCCCTCCGCTTCATCTCGGGTCCTCATCCTGGGTATCCTCTGCCCAGCTACGCTCTCCTCTCTCCCTGACCTGTCCTTTCCGTTTGGGGTCCCCATCCCGGGTGTCCTCTGCAAATAGGGCTCTCCTCCCGCCAGGATCTGTCCTCTCCGTTTCGGGACCCTACCCTGATGCGGTCTGCACAGCTCTGCTCCGGTCTCCTGGGTCTCCGCCCCGCGGTCCGGGTGCGCTGGCCACTGGTGTCTCTCCACGCGTCCTAGAGCAGCTGTCTGGTGGTGATCCTCGTGTTCCAAGCAGGGCTGTGGCCTGGGCGGCGGCAGGAGTACTCACACACGGTGAGGCCGGGGTCTAGGGGAACCCAGCGGACTGTGGACCGGTGGCGGCAGCGGCTCAGCGGGCGGAGTGCAGCCGGCGCTGCGCCCGCCCTCGAGAACCCACGCCGAGTCATTTGACCATATAAGGACACACGCGCCGGGGCGGCGGGCTGGGCGCGCTGGCCTGGAGAGCCGGGCGCGGCGGCGAGCGCCCCTCAGCAGCCGGTTGTCGTCTGTTCCCCCTGCTGACGTTACCACAGACCTTTTGTTTGACTTAACCTTCTTCCTTGCTTCCTGGTGTTTGGCTTACACTGTCAACCATCGTTGCGCCCTGGACTTGGCTCCCGGGATTGTTGCTAGGCAATGCAGAGAGCTGTAGCCACTGTCACCCAAGGGCGGAATGACACGGGACTACTAACACCAGGACCCTCCTCTGGGTTGCAGGGTCCCTGCCCGGTTGCAGCCTGGTGCAAGCATGGATGGATGGGTCATTTGCAGATTTGGGGGAAGGAACTATGTGTGTGTGGCACACACATTGGCACGGTAGTCTGCTGGGCCTTGCCTTGCAGACACCTTTCCATCAGGGAATGAACCAAACCAATGACCTAGAGAATCATTAATGAGCCTGTTCCACCAGGGAGCTCACTGAGAGAAGGTCCTATGCTCAACACTCAGGGCTTGAGAGCTGTTGGACATTCAGTGGCTCCCTCCTGGCACAAAGAAAACGCTGGTCTTAATGTGGCCTTCACACTGTAAGCCAAGGTCCTCTGCAGAGTTGGCCTTTAGTAGGGACACGAGACTGTGTTGTGAGGCATGTGGTATCCTCACGCCTAGGAAAGGCAGCATCTGCTCTTGAGCAAATGGGTCCACACCCGGACAGGGTGGAAGATGGGCATGTGGAGAGGCAACGAAGGCCGGGGTTGGTGATTTCTCAGGGTCACGAGGTGACAGTTTATCAAGGGATTCATTTGGGTGCAGAGTCTATGAAAGGATATAGTTTGTCATCACTAAAATGGTATGGCCTCAGTAAGAATGCAAAGTGGCTGGTCACATTGTCTTCTCAGTCAAGAAATAGCGAGCAAGGAGACCTGGAGCTCAGTTTTCTTTGCCCAGCTCTAGAGAAGTGCTGTCCACCTTGGGAGCCAGTCTTTCCTCCTCAGTTAAACATCTCAGGAACTACCGCAAAGATTCTTCTAGAGGTGAGTCTAAGCCCAGTCAAATAGATAGTGAAGAACTATCACAATGGTAGAAGTCGTGTGGGGTAGGCTTGTTATTTCCTCCATTCGAGGGGTGCTGAGGGCAACACCTTTTCCATTAAAGGCAGGAAGAACCGTGTGGTGTCTTTCTTCTGGATGATACTTCCTGATTGGTGTCACCAGAGGGTCTCCATGGTGGAACCTCAGAACTTGAGAGGCAAGGGAGTTAGGATAATTGTCCCGTTGTCAGCATTAGCTGTATCTGGCCTCTCCAGGGATCCTCGGCTCCTTTTGGTAAAGTTAGTTATCTCAGTTAAATGGTGAGGACTCTAGATGAGGTGGACATTTTCTATACCAGCTGAGATTGGCACTGATGTCTATGAGGTGGCAAGGCCATAAGAGTATCTTAAAAGATGGGAAATTCTTAACTCCTGTCACTCACTCAGGTGTCTCCCTGGAGTTAACACTTTCCTCAGAGGAGAGTGAGCAAGCTGGGGTTGGACACAGGAAATCCATTCCCCTCTTGTCCTCATCTTCCAACTGAGGGTTACCCTAGCTAAATTCCCACTAATGGTCAAGGCACACTCTATCTTAGATTCAAAATAAAGGGTACGTAGACAGACTAATAGTTCTGAGGCTACTAATGTTTACTTTCTGTATGTAAAAGCTAAAATTGCAAAATGGTCTAGGTCCTAGATGGTGAGTCTTAAACCTCAGCTTTAAAATTCAGGTTCAAAGAATAATAAAACGCTAATTCTGCATGTATCCTTTTTCTGTTTTGTTTTATTGTTTAAATTTTGTGAGTTATGCATTTGGTTTTATTCTTACTGACATTAGTTATGTAAATTTTCTTCTACTAACTACTACAGCTGTGCTACATTGATTATTATGCTGTCTTTTTTAAAAACGGATTTATTTATTTATTTTAGATGAGTACACTGTAGCTGTCTTGAGACACGCCAGAAGAGGGCATCAGATCCCATTACAGATGGTTGTGAGCCAACATGTAGTTGCTGGGAATTGAACTCAGGACCTCCTGGAAGTGATCTTAACCTCTGAGCCAACTCTCCAACCTCTTATTGATTTCTTAATTAAAAGATCTAGGATTTATTTTTGTATTTTCCTTTTGACATTAGAGAAATATGAAATACCTCAATGATCATATGGTCAGGAAAATCCAGTCTCTCAAAACAGACTTACCCGTATCTATAAAAATGCTGAGGAAGGGAGATAGAGGGAGAAGTCAAGGAACCAAAAACAAACAACAAACAATGAACCACAATTTATGTTTTGATTTTAATCACAGAACAAACAATTAAAAGAAAAAAATTTTCTGAACCAATCTGGGAAATCCTGGCATTGACAGAATATTTGATGAAATTAATAAGTTGGTTTATTTTGTATAAAATTACATATACATGATTTTTTTCTTTCCTTTTTAAACTGCCCGTACTTTTAAGAAACTTTCCCAAACTATTGAACAGCAGAGTAATATGTCAGAGTTAATTCGAGATAAATTGAGGCAGAGGAAGTAGATGGAGCCAAAATGTATAGGTAAAACAGTCTCACCTATGGATTTGATAGAAATTGAAACTTGATAGTGAATGTTTCAGAGATAGGATAGAAATTTCATCCTATCTCTCCTCTCCCTTGGCAATGTTTGAAAAAAACCTCACAATGAAAAATGTCTTTAAATTTAAAATACACATACCATTGGCCATTCCTAGGTTTTCCCCTTATGGGAACCTGTCTTGTGTGTACTTGTTCTTACGTAAAATGATAATTCACGTAAGACTAATCACTGCAGAACTGTTTGTAATAGCAAAATACGGGACTAGATCAAGTGTCCGCCAACAGGGGACTTGTTAAGCACAGCATGGTACGCTTTCAAATTATTTATGAGTGTAGCTGTTAAAAATGTGGTAAGTATATTTACTGATTCAGCATGATCTCCAAGACACAGCAACCAAGAAAAATAAAAGTGGAGAACATTCCCTAGATTGTAATCAATCATTTGTTTTTGTGAACAAGAAGAGAAACAGTAATATGTTCTTGTTTGTGACTAGGCCTGAAAAGCTGTGGGGCTGGGAGGCCGGAGGGAAAGGAGACTGTTTTTTATTGTGTGTAGTTTTATTTGTTTCCTGTGACATTCAAGGAACCCAAATGTGTTATCCATTAAAAATTTTAAATGTTTTAAAACTGAAAGTAGTGTATGTTCGCTGAAAAAAAAATAAGAAACTAATCACTTAAGAGAGAATTAAACAGAGTCAGAGAAGTTGTCTGGAAATAGGAAGGTTAGACAATTTCTAGGTTTAATATCATCTACACATTAAAAACTCAAAGAATAAAGTACTTAACAATAATATTTAGGAGACGTCTGGATGCATGAATAGACCAGTTACTGAAATTTGTAGCAACCTTTTTACTTACAATGAATTCTTGAACCATTTTGAATTGATGGTTTTGTATCACACTGGATGGAAGATTCTGGAAAACATAAATTCTACTATGGAAGTATAGAGCCCTGAATTCAGTCCTGTACCCGAGTGCCCTACCTGTGATGAGAACTCTAACCTCAGGTAAGTCCTGAGGCTTCCTGGTCTTCAATTTACTTATTTGCAACATGGTCTAATTAACATCTAGTTTAAGGAATTATTGTGTAGGTCTGTAGTCTTTAACAGTCTTACATATAAAACAGTTAGAACCAAATAGTGCAAAGTTTAGCACAGAGTAGGTCCTTAGTAAACAGTAGCTCTTATTTAAGAGTAAAGGGGTGATAAATTCAAGAATAAGAAGGATAAATGCTGCATTCTCATCCAGGAGGAGATTAAGACTTAGATCCTGTTCTAAAAATGGAAGTTTCTCTTCTGGTTGAAAACCCGCTGTTGTAGATAACAGGCTAGTTTGTCAAAGGAAAAGAAATCAAGGAGATAGTCTAATTCCCCAAGCAGAACCAAGACACTACAAAGGCAAATGAAAGGTTATTGAGTTCTCTTGTTTATTGCAATGGGCCTGTAATTCTGTTACCAGCCAGCTACTCTCTGGGCCCCTGGGGCCACACAGCTGAGGAAGCTGGAGGGGATGAGCTCTGAGGTCAGGATGCTTGGAAACCATGTGAGAGGGCAACTTCTTAGGGAAACAACTCTTCAGGTGGTCCCAGAAAGGCTTTGTGTTAAACAACTCCTTGGAATTTCAAAGGCCTGGGGTAGGGTACTGGAACCCCACGTCCATTTCAGGAAGAGGGGAGGGAAAGCAGAGCAGAACTGTTGGGAACTCTAAAATCCAGCCTTGTGTATCACATCCTCTGTCATGGGAGGAAATGCAGACAGAAACTTCATTAAATCAAAAGGTTCCGTCTGTGGATCAGAGCGATCCAATTGATGACACTGGATTGGCCTACACCATCAATGTGAAGACTGAGTATCTGAGGCAGGTGAATGCTCTCACCTGGTGGCAAGCCAGCTAGTGAGAGAGGTTGGCTGTAACCCTACCTGTGAGGAGTAGACTAGGGTTGCCTTCTAATGGAGGTCACTCCATAGGGACCATGAGGACATCATCATCATCACCAGAAAGAAAGCGAACACATGAAACATATCTAGGAGAGGACCTTACCCTATCTGGGTTTCACTGACTGACCATCAGCACTGGAAAACTTTGAGAGCACCTTTGTACTTTGGAAGAGAGATTTCTCCCACATAAACATCCCCACTCAACCCTGGGCAGGAAGCTGCCTGGATGACTCAACCCTGATTCAGAGCTCATCTTCCAATTGCCTCACATGGTTGGAAGGTGAGTAAGTGTCTAGGATCAGAAAGCCAGCAGAAGCAACAGGAGTGATCAAAACCCATACCCTCTCCACCTGAGGATCCAGAGGCAGGTGTCTGCATGCTTCAGAAGACACAGAACCAGGTCCTGGTGTGGTGGCCCAGCAGGTTCTACATGCTTTCTATAAAGCGCTGTTGCCTTGCTCAGCAGGAAAACCAGAGTTGACAGGGCAGGAGTCTTCCCAGAGCTTATGCAAATGAGGACTCCCTAAGGCTTCCTCCAACAAAAGGGAGGAGTTCCCATCTTCCACTCATAGAAGCCATACTCTGTTCATTTACCTGAGACTCCCCAGAGAAGCTCAGCCCTCTACCGAGGGCCACCACCTCCTCTTCAGCCTCCTTTCAGTCCCTGCTAAGGAGGGAGATGCTGGGCTCTCTGAGAAGCAGTTTCCATATCCCATTTCTTTTCCCTCTCTTTTTCACAAACGTAGTTAATGGATGCAAATAGTCAGTGTTTGAAGCCTCAAAACACGTCTGACTCCCAGCCAAACCCACAAATGACTCTATGATTCTGAGTTTTCCATGGGTGGTTAAAGCTTGCCTGGAACACTGGATGCAAGTTTCCATTGTGGCTTTGACAGGACACCGAGAAAGGCTCTGGTTGGCTGAACCACCAAAGGGAAGAAAAAAACCCAAAAAACCTCTGGCATCGAAGTTCTGTCCTGTCAGCGAATGTTGGACTCATGAGAGCTTTCCTGGTGCAGACCCTGAAAACGTGTGCTCTTGCTTTTCGTTTGAAATCTTAGGGAGAAACAAAACTTGCTACCATGAATTGCATGTTTGAGACCCCTCTGTTCTCTGCTCTCAGGCCTTTTTTTTTTTTTCTGGAGAGATTTATTTACCGTTCAGCTTGCCTTCTTTGGCTGTTTTACTCTCTCTCGCCCTGGTCAAGACACCTCGAAACACTTACACATGTGGTCTGTGAACATTCATCCGTGCATCCCTGAAAGGGGACAATTCCTTGTTCCTGGGATGTTTACTTAAACCACACTAAAACCATTTCCCTGTATGGAGTAATTTTATGAGTCAGCCTTGCAACTTTGAGATCTCACTCTCTTCTTCTCACTCACTGGCAGACAATCTGTGTAGTCTGTCCAAAAGGGGTCTGGGACAGCCTAGCTAGAGGAGGGCTAAACTCAGGACCAGAAACTATGGGGTCATGGTAACTTTGTGTCCCTACAGAGAAAATTAATTTGGCTCACGGTTTTGAGTGATCTTGATTACTGTCCTTACCTTGGCCTCTGCTGATGCTTTATCTGAGCATGGTGTGTAACTGTTTGTCTCAGGGCAAGGAGCAAGAGAGTCAGGGTCTGCGATCTCCTGATCCTCTTGAAGGACATCCCTAGTCCTCCTCTGAGAACCAAGGCTTAGTTGTTAGTGCGTTTTCATTTTAAGTCCTAGGGATCCAACCTAAGTTTTGTGTATGCTTAGCAAACAGTTTCTACTGAGCTGTCACTCAGACTTGGGGACCAGGATTCCAGCACATGGGTTTTAGGGGACATAGAAGCTCGAAGTAGAGTGAAGTGGTGTGTGTGTGTGTGTGTGTGTGTGTGTGTGTGTGTGTGTGTGTGTGTGACTTGGACAAGTCCTTCTACTTTCTCTTCTTTACCTCACCTGTGAAACAAAGGGAGCAGTGCCCCCCCCTCTCTCCCTTATGTAAAGAGGTCTTTTGTAAGAGATTTATCTTTTCTTCAATCCATTTTATAGTTAGGTTTCAATGAGAACATCACTAGAATGCTCCCCTGTGGGATTCTGCACTGGAAGAAAGTTAGCTATACATGTCTTAAGTTCTCCCAGTAAGAAAATTGAGGACAATCTTCTCCCTAGTTTGGAAGATGCTTTAAAATTGGGCCTAGGAGTCATGACAGAGCTTTCTGGAACAACCAAATCTCTTTCACCTCATTGTACTGGGATTGTTGGAATACCAGGAATACATTTTCTAGAATGTGTGATCTTCAACATCTTCCAGAAAACTATAAATAAATATTTTTAGGCTGTATTAACTGTACAGATATTTTTGGAATCTTCTGCACAGGGAAGATGCTAGGTGATTACTGTGCGACAGTAGTGGGTTGGTGAACTTCCTTCCAGAACAGCTCCAAGGGGCTCCATTGCAAAATTACTGTTAGACACCTGAAACGGCTAGCAAGCTGTTCCACCTCAAAGGGGACTCTTTCTCTCCCTTCCCACCTTTGCCATCCTTCCCACAATCTGAAATTCTACACTTCGCATATATCCTCAAGGCAGTCTGGTTTTCTGCCCTTGTTGCCTGGGGATGAACTCTCCTGCCTTATTAAATCACTGTCTGCTTCCCTCTGTGTTTCTGTGTTCCTGTAGTAGGTCAGGCTTAAAGCAGAAGAAGGACTTTCTCGAGCTGTTTTACAGAGAAAATGCTTGGCGAGTTACCAGGCCGGGGAATCAGAGACTGTAATAGGATCCTAGGCAAGGAGAGGGGCTTCAGGGCCACTTCCGGCTTAGTCTCCGCTCCATGTGATCTCGATCAGCTTCAACCAGTGAGGGAAGAGTTCGGTCAGTACAGAGATTTTTTTTTCTTTTTTTTCCCCTATGAATATTGTATTGTTGACCAAGACCTTGAACATGCTAACTCTCGCGCTCGCACTCTCTCGCTCTCTCGCTCTCTCGCTCTCGCTCTCTCGCTCTCTGGCTCTCTGGCTCTCTGGCTCTCTGGCTCTCTGGCTCTCTGGCTCTCTGGCTCTCTGGCTCTCTGGCTCTCTGGCTCTCTGGCTCTCTGGCTCTCTGGCTCTCTGGCTCTCTGGCTCTCTGGCTCTCTGGCTCTCTCGCTCTCGCTCTCTTAAATTAACTCTGTGTCTTTCTGAGAGCTAAAACCTAAGTTATTAGAATAAGCCTCTTGGAATGTCTCTGTTTACTCTGTCCCTCCCCTCTACTACCCAGAACCTCCACCATCCCCTCCCTGCACCCCCAAAACACCACACACAGAAACTGTGCGCATTGTGTATGCATTGTGTCAGGTCATTCCACACCATCTTGCTCGTATCCACAGAAGGAAAGGCTATGAGCCCCTCACAGGAAGGATTGAGACATTTCTGTGTTCACACCATTTTCCAGCTCGGTCATTGTTAACTGAATTGAACTCAGGTTTCTTGAATATACCTGAATCAGCATAGGGCTGCCACACAGAAGCTGTCTGAAGGCCAAGGGCTGATCTTCCATTCAGTCACTGTAGTGATCTAGGCTTTGCCCTGAGATCTACTTTGCACAAATTGACGCCAAGCTGATTGGGAAAGCTAGACCTTGCAGGAGGTGGCAACATACTTGGGTTTGGAAGTAATTCCTCCTGCATTAAGAGAAGTAGCCTCCAGGTCATAGCGTTTGTCGGCGCCTCAGAGAGCGGAGAGAAAGCTGTTGGAAAGTTGCATGTGGGGGCGCCTGCATCCACCTGTTCTTCTAGAACAGGGCTACTCCCTGCCCACTCCCAGCACTGCCTGCCACAGCTCTATTCAATCCCAGAGAATTTGCTCAGAGGGGCTTCCAGGGTGTCCCCAGTCTACAAATGAACCCTCCCTTCATTTCTGAGAACCAAATTTAAATCCACATCTTTACTTTCTACAGGAGTCATATTAATAACCTATTGTTCACTTTTTAAACATTCCGTCTATGAAAATGAGAACATAGAAAAGGAAGCAAGAAACCCTTCTTCCCACCACAGTCTCTCTGAGGTCCCCCTCCGTCTAACAGCACAAACATGCAATATGGCTCACTGCACGGGCAGGTATGTGATCCTACGGCAACAGCTCTGCCATAGCTTCATGAGAACTCAGCCTTTAGACTGGGTTTCTAGTAGTCTCTGAGCCGAGATGGGAGAGAATACACTGGCAAATGTAGGCCGGACCAGAAGGTTTACACATTCCTTGACTGGCGCTCTGCACCCATAGAGAAGAGTCTCCAAGTTCAAATCCAACTTCGATTTCAGCACTGGGGCTTTCAAGCTCACTGAAGCCTTCTGACCTTCTGCTACTGGAAGACAGCAGAACCTTCAGGAAGGGGATACTGGGAAGACTCCAGGTCACTGAGGGTGTTGTCTTAAAGGAGATTGGGGGACTCTAGCTCTATCTGCTTCTCTTTCCTCAGACAGGAAGTGAGCAGCTTGCTCCAGTATACTGTGTCGGCTTTGGTGTACAGCCTCACCTCAGGGCCAAAACAACAGAACTTGAGTGATGTGGTATTCCTGCCCCAGGGCTTATCTAGGTTCTCTGTCCGACAAAGAAGCAGAGGAATGAATATAAAACCAATCATGAAGCTGCCTCAAGGCTAGGTTTTTATTCCTCTTGGGTCCCAGAGGCATCCGTGTGAACTAGATGGAGAAGCACAGGGCACATTTTTCTGTGGCAGCAGATACCCAAGCCATGGCCGGCCGGGAGCAGGACCTGCCCCAGTGTCTCTACCAGAATAAGTCTGCACATGCCTAGTTCCTGGACAGGGACTACCTCACATTACTGAAGTGCAGAGATGTTACAGAGATCAGGAACCATAGGGACTCAGCCCTATTGCCATCTGTACTCAGGGGGAGCTAGAAGCAAGGTCTGCAGTTTTGAAGAAGGCAGGCCAGTGAGTGTGGGATTGGAACACAGAGAACCTGGTAACCTAGAAGGAATCAGGATCGGATTAAAGGTGGGAGGGTAGTCTTATCTCTCGGATGAAATCAGGGCCAGGCAGCTGGCCAGCTGGAAGAGAAGCTGGGGAGGCTAAACCCAGGGTGACTTCACTGGCGACTCCTCCACCTTCCAGTAGCCTCGTTTGCCTTCCTCCCTCCCTTTATAGTCTCTGCAGAGACTGTGTGCTACACACAGTTCCTCATTCACGGAAGTAAAGCATTCTCTTTGCATCCAGTGGGTCTGGGGCCCCTCATCATGACCACTTTCATCAACCAATGCCTCAGTAGGACTTGATCTTATCCTCGGAAAGCTGTCTGCCAGAAGGTTTATTAGGGTGAAAGCATTTGAAGTCTCTCTTGATTGCTAATCTCTGAGAAAACAGGTCACACATTGTACTGCTAGTTGGTGGTGGTATCCAAAACCAACACTGGCCTGCGTTTCTCAGGCAGGCAGGATTCTTGGCTCAGGCTCCAGAGGGAAGTGTGTGGTTTGCCTGTCTTCTTGTATCGGCTTGTGCTCTGTTGTGCTGGCAGCCAGAGGGTCCACATAGGTGGGAAAAAATGTTGTGGAATGTAAGACAGGGAGCTGTGAGATTCTTGATCCCTTTAGATTTGCCTTCACAGTGCTAAAGAGCCCTTCAGGGGAAAGCCAAAGCTATGGCCACTGGCATGAGGGAGAGCTATGTGATAGAAGCATGCTAGGTGTATTTTAGGAAGCTACACACCACGCAGTCAACCCACCTCACATAAGAAGCCATGGGAGCCATACGTAGAAGGTACTGGAGAGCTTCAACTCCATTTCAGAGATTGCCGAGTTTCCAACATTTTGCTCCTAAACCCATGGCTGTGTACTGAATTGCCACGAAACTCAAAGGGGAACAATGACATGAGCAAATACTCAAGGAATGCAAGTAAGCCACACAGTGCCCTCTCTCCTGTGAGACACCTACAACAGGCTACTCTGATTTCAGCTTAAAAACCAGTCCTAAATGAAGTCAGGCTGGCTCTCACTCCTAAATGTACACAAAATTAGAGGATATTAGTGTATATTTCTTGTATTATTTTAAAATATAATTTAAAAACCCAAATTATAACTCTGGAAGGAGTATCAATATCAGTGCTGTCTCATTCAGAGACAATTTTTAAGATGATAAACTGAGGGCTACAAGGTTTCTGTTTCATTAACCCTTTCCAAGCACAGCTTAGTGGATCTTATCTCTTAGTCCTGGTTTTAACTGGAGTCCTTTGTTTCTGATGCATCCAGAGTCCAGGATAACAGGATATTTTGACATTCACAGTGCATAAGACCAAGGATAGAGTTCAGAGATAAAGCAATAGCTTAGCATGCTTTAGGCTTTGAGCTCCATCTCTAGAACAATAACAACGAAAAGGTGGGTTCCTATAACTTCCTTCCAGGAATTTGCTATCTACCAAGTAACTCCTGGTTACAATCCCACCAAGATGAGTAAATCTCCCTCCATCCACTTCAAGTGTGACTAGAACTAGCTGAATAAAGCTAAAACTCCAGTAAGTTCTGGTCAGGACTAAGATGTGGAAGGCATACCTCACTTCTGAATATATATCTAGAAGCCCCCAAGTAAGGATCTGTACCCACTCACAGAAATACTCATTATTGCCGGAGGTATATATACCTGGAGTATCCATAGATAAATGGACTGATGAGCAAACTACTGCATATACAATGGGGTGATATGCACATGAAAGCATTATGTAGTCCTAAAACAGAAGGGACTTCTGACACATGCTTGCTTGCAACACAGGTAAAACTGGAGCACAGTATGTTAAGTGCAATAAACCATTCACAAAAAAAGTACAAATCCACAAAGCAGCCAGATTCATACAGATAGGAAGGACAGAAGTTCCAGAAGCTGCATGGGGGCAGGTGTTGGGTCCAATGGGGGTGAGTGGGGATAGTAATGGTGGAAATATATACAGGGTTCCATTTTTAGAAGACAAAAATGGACATTGGTATGTCAGGCTCAAGTACAGAACATGACTGAAGTGGACATTTAATAGTGATTAAGAAAGTGGAGAAAACATGTGGCAAATGCATGTTTGTAAAGTGATGGAAACGTAGGCAGAGTCCTCGGCCAGACCCAAGAGTCTACAGTGCTCGACTTGTATGCTGACTTGATTGGATTACTGAGAAGCAAGCTATTTGGCCAAACCTTATCCTGGAGTTGTGGTGAGACTGACACTTGGCTGGTTAGCTTTCTGATACTGAGACAGAATAACCAAGAGGATCAACTTAGAAGGAGAAGAGGTTTATTTTAACTGGTGGTTTCGAAGGATTCAGTCCCAGGTCACTTGACTCTGTTGCTTGGGATCTGTGGAGACAGAAACCTATGGCAGATGCATGTGAGAAAGGAGGGTGCTCACCTCATGACTGCCAGGAAGCAACGAGAAAAAAGGAGCTAAATTTGGAAAAAAGAGAGTGGGACTTCAGTGAGCCATCCAAGGGCACTTTCCAACAGCCTAACTTTCTTCCTTAGGTCAAATTCCTAAAACATTCACCATTTTCCAAAAGTGCCTCAACCGTCCTTCAACCAGGTAGGGCTTGACCTACCCAAAGAGGAGAGAATTCTTTTTGCCTGACATTTCTAGGCTGGATCATTGGGCTTTTCTTCTCATTAACTGAAACGGACCTCAGCAGCTCCTGTGTCCTGAGCCTGCCTATCCTCATCAAGTCAACTCCCCTTTCCCATTTCTCAGGCTCAGGGCTCCCTTTGGCTTTCAGTTTATTGACTCAGTTGCTGACTCTGGGCCTTATCAGCTGCCACAATAGCATTACCCACTTCGTGTGCATGTGCATAGAGCACGCCCCTTCAGTATCAAAGGGAGATTGGCTCCAGGAGCCCCTTCGGGATACTAAAATCTGTAGGTCGTTGACTCTCTTATATAAAATGGTACACAGTATTTGCAATATAACCAAGGGGTGTTCTTGCATATTCTTTAAGCCATCCCCAGATGGTTTATAATACCTTATACAACACAGATGCCTTATAATAGTGATACACTAGATTGTTTAGGGGACAATGGCAAGGGACCAAAAGTGTGCACATGTTCAGGAAAGAGAAAGGGGAAAGGGAGAGCGAGAGGAAAAGGGGGAGAAGGAGATCATCTGTTCTTCCAACACCAGAACAACAACAATAAAATAAAACACAAGAAAAACTCATCAGAAAAACAGCATCGTTCTCCTAGGAGTAGAGTAGACCATCCATGATGGATAGAATGCATATGTAGGTCCCAAGAGACACTATAATAGTGTTATCGAGGGCATTATTTGTTTACATGATTGCAGAGTGTCTTTCCACTTTTCAGTACACACTGCACAATGCAATTGTCATAGATGCTTGTTGCCCACAAGAACTACATAGTAAGACCCATTACTGAAGATATTTCTTATGTTGGTTGCAAGACATAGAGAAAACAAGACGGAACTAGAATGGCTTCCTCCCTGCTGGCTAGTTTACATAGTGGTAGGTGGTGCTGCACAGGCTCCTGGGAGGAGAATTGTCATCAGCTCAGCTTACTCAGCTATGCAGTCTGCATATTATGCTGCTGGTGTACCAGGAAAGAAGTGCCCCGTGGTGAAATGGTGGCAAATCACTACTGGGGGTAACTGGTCCTCTTTTTGAATTCTAGGCCCACTCCACAAGAGGGAATCCATGTCTGGTTCCATAAACCTAATCTAAAGCCTGTGGCTGAGGAGACCGTGGGCTTTAGTGGAAAAGCTACTGCTTTTGTTTTGCTAGATGGACATGGTGTGCACATCAAATGGCTACCTAAATATATTTATTTATACAAGTAGATTAGTGCTACTAAAATCTTTAAGAGAAACTCCTTTATGTAGAGGGCAGTAACTCAAAGCTTGTACATGGTCAAAGTACTGAGATTAAGGAATTGTTGGGTATTCAGCCACAAATGGGACATTGATCTCACTCGCTTCAAGGCTCCAGGAATATCATGGAAGACCGTGAAGAATATAAGAGCCCGGGAGAGGAAAAAAGTAAAGTAGAATTCTATCTTTAGAATATGGCATGGCTCTTTCACTCTTGAATTCATAACAGTTAAGATATTAACAAACCAATGTAAGATTGGACCTGCTTCCCTGGGCCCTTAAGCCTGCCAATCCCCAGAGCCTATAAGTGAATTATAGTAGTTAGGGTGAGGAGGGTGTGAGGGAGGCCCCCTCTTCCCCAAGACACTTAATGGTGGCTGGGGGAGGGAGAGAGATTTTTTTCAGTGGTATACACAATAGCAAGAAGCCCATGCTTCTATAAATAATTTCTCACCTACAACACTGTAATCAACCTTAGTGAAATATATCGGAATGTCTATAGAAAGAAAGATGATAGATAGATAGATAAATAGATAGATAGATAGATAGATAGATAGATAGATAGATAGATAATAGAATAGGAGATAGTGGGGATGAATGTGGGAAATGCTGTGTATGAATACACCATAATGAAATCCATCATATGTATTCAACATGTACCAATAAAAAGTGAAAATAATGCCTGTTGGTAATGCATTTGGTAACACTTTTAAATGGGGTGAAGGTGATTCACGCCAGGCAGTGCACCATGCCCACCCTGACAGAATCAGAACAGAAGTTGCCTCTGTGAAAAAACACACCAGCCTGTGTTAGTGAAATGAGTCAGCTGAAAAGATACTCCTAAAAATAGAACACAAAGACAAAACAAAAAGTAAACGAAGCAAAGTTCTTACGATCACGGCCCTCTCTCTACCTGAGTGGACTCACAGCGGAATTGCTCTGACAGAACACATTTCATGATAACAGCGCAGCCTATGCTGTGCACTTGGCTGGATTAGCCAGGCCAAGAAACATAGTTACAACTCAGTATTGTATATAACAGACTGGCATGAGGAATATAAAGACTGAGTGGAAACATACTCAGTTTCATTAAGCCACGTATTGCCAATTTTCTCCTCCCCCAACCACAGTCTTTGGCATAATCTTCAAGAAGGGTATCTTATTAATTTTATTGATCACACCTACACAGAAGGCCTTTCTGTCTTTATACACTGGGAAAGCAAACATGCAGATCTCTAAAAGGCCACCAAAAAAGACTAGGATGTACCATCCCTGGTGCCATCTCCACTCTGATGTAAGAGTTATTTCAAGCCTAAGACATTTAAGAAGGAGTAAAAGCAGAAAGAACATTCTCCCACCCCTGCTCCCATCTGTGTAAAAATAAAACATACATTTCCCTTTGTGCCTCCCTCCTTCCCATATCGTGAGAACAGCCCTCAGGGCATCATGGATATCTACACAATGAACTTCTCTTCTACTAATTTCTCCTCCCACAATTCACCATTCCTAGAAGCCCAACACCTTTCTTTATCTCTGTTTTAAGAAAAAGAAAAAAACATAAATTCATTGTTGTTCTTTAAAACAGGCTATGAATTCCAAGGTCTGGCCCCTTCTTTGGCTTTTCATTCTGCTGTGAACATCTCTGCAGAATAGAATAAATTCTCAGCAAATACAACTTTGGTGTCTTTTCTCCTGGCAAACTGTTTTCTCAGTCTGATTTGCAGGCTTCACCTTTTCTTTTCTCATACTGATAGTACAGCACTGTGAGGCATACACAGTAGTCAGTGGAGGGTCCAGGGTGCACTGGCCAATACTTCAAGAGCAAGATTGAGTGCTTGCATTCATGCCCATTCTTTGAGACAAGCCACCTGATGGCCTTCATACTAGACTGACCCACCAAGACTGGGTGACCTAAACACACAGATTCGTTTTCTTATAGCTGTAGAGACTAGGAGTCCAAGATCAAGATACCAGTAGACTTGTCTCTTTTGAAGGCCATAGACAAAAATCCATCCCATGACTCGGCTAGCTCTTGGCGAGTTGCTAGTGATTGACTGTTGGCTTCCCTTGTCTTGTAGACTCATCACCTTGACCTCTGTTTTCCTCTTCACACACTGTTCGCCCTGTCCAAAATATCCCCCTTTTATCAGGATGCACCTCATACTGAAGCAAATGCATGCTAATCACTTCACATTAACTGATTGCATTTGTAACAGTTCTATTAACAAATGAGGTTCCACCCTGAGCTGTTAAAGGTTATGGCTTCAGCATGAACTTTGGGGTTGGGGGAATATTCAACCCCTTAGACGACTAAGGGAGAAGTAGAGATTAGAGTCAGACTCCATGTGATCCAGGCTTCCTGGGAACAAGTCTATCTGGTAGGAATAAAGTGACTTCTGCTTTATCTGTCATTTCCAGCTTGACACTAGTCTGGGAATAGCCAGTTCTTCAAAGGCACAGAGCAGAGTCTTCATGGACTTGATTTGGTGCTAGCAATAATGATGCTACTTTGGCATCCTGCTTTGTTGGAGTTATGGACTAGGATTTAAAGATTCGGTGCCAGTAGACTTGTCTCTTTTGAAGGCCATAGACAAAAATCCATCCCATGACTCAGCTATCCAGTCCCTAATTATTGAATAGTAGGTGCTAGGATAGATTAATCACAATTACAGTTAGATTTTCCTAAATGTGGGTTCTTTATCTAAGGATTCATCTCACCACACCTACGAAATACTCCAAACAACTTTCTAGAAAGCTCCAAAAAGCAAATCTTGAATTTTCTGCATGGAGAGTATTATACCACATTGCATGTGTGATGTGATATGCAGGCGGTGTGCTAGGTATGTCTAAGGTAGTATATATGAAGATGTGCGTAGGTTATATGCAAACGTGATACCTTGCAATGTACTTGAGTGTCCATGTATTCTGAAGGTCTGGGAACGACTATTTGTAGATATATGCTCTACGGAAAGCCAAATGCCTGAGGGAAGAAAATAAACCCCACTCTCATCCAATAGACAAATTTATCTGAAATTTACATCATTACATTGATGTCAGAACCGGCAAACTCAGGCGCATCAATGATGTAGAAAGCGCAGTGTGTACTGGGCTCATAAAGCAGAGTCCTTGCTCTTTTGGACACCTTGTCCTGAAGTTTTATTTTTTTGGTTTATTTATTTGATTTAACAAAATATATGTCTTGATTCCCTCACTATGCTAACATTGGAATTAATATCGGTATTTTTTTTTTATTAACTTCCCACCAGCCTTTTGCTTCTCTTTGGGTCCTGTAGTTGTATGTGAAGTCAATGCAACCAAGAGGGGTTGCCAGAGAGAAACTACAATGGAGGCCACTCTCCCAGATTCCAGCTGCAAGTTCCTCAACATGCTACTTGCTTGACAGTTCATGGGCATCAGAAAGCAAAAGTCACAGGAAACTGCTGCTTGACTTAAAGATGAATAGATAGCTTGGAATTGTAATGTGTTTGTCGTTTTGGCTCTGTGTTTGCTCTAGCTCCCATCTACCACAGTAAGCATGACACAGATTCCTGACCCTGTGAACTCTCACTACTTCCTGGCTTTTCTAAGTGTGTGGCAGACGAGACTAGAAGGTCAACATCTTATGGTGGGAAGAGTAGAGGTCCATGGGAAAAGACTTGATTTTTCTCAGAGAGGACAAAACTATGGAGAGATGAAGTAGTTATGGAAAGGAGGGGGGTCACAGAAAAGGCAAACATCTTTCTGATTTATAATTTCCTTTGTTTTGATTTTATTTTGACTTCAGGATAATAGCTCTCGATAAAACATGATCTACAGAGCAAACTGCAAGCTACTGAAACTCACAAAGAGTATTAAAACCCGTTTTCTGATTATTTTGTTTGTTCCAGAAGCTATGACTAGATTATGTTCCAGATTAAATGCTGCCTGCAATCTGAAGTGCCATCACCCAACATAGCTTGGGTTGATCCTCATTCTTTAATTGATTAAGAAATCTATTGTCTATATCAGTATACTGTCAATGAATTCATTGGGTGTCATACCAAAATCATCACAGAATTACTGGTTCCGTGCTAGCATTTTAATCATTTGACCACATCTATCAGCTGACTAGGAAGTCAGAGCAAATGCAGCATAAAGCCCACTGTATCAAGACATTAAGTTGCTCGTTTCTTAATTCTCCTACAACTCAAAGCACCTACGAATCCAGCAGCATCCCCTAGTAGCTGAGAGACACCAGGAATAAGCAGGGTGTTTGCTTTGATCCTGATCTAGGCAATGTGATCAAGGACCAGGTCTTTGGGGTAGTTTTTCTCTTCCCATTGGCCCCAGGGTAATGAGGATACCCTAGGTTTTGCAGCAGGACTGAGGCCACATCACATCTGAGGACATGTTCAGATATGAGGAACAGACAAAAGCAGAGAGATCACCAAAAGCAAGATGGCACCAGCACAAATATAGGACACCTTTGGTTACTGGGAAACCACTTGATTTCAAAAACTTATTTCGTAAGCCCTACCATTGACACCTTACAAGTACAATTATCTGTACTGTAGATAAGTGTAGACAAAAGGACAGAGAGGAAGACTGGCTTGATATTTGATGAGACTTTCGACATTGGCTTCAGAGTCAAACATCTCCCTTCTCCTGTATGTGCATGTAGGCCTGTGCCCACCACACTGCATATATGGGGGTCAGAAGATAACTTGTAGGACTCAGTTCTCTCCTTTTACTGTGTGGGCCCTTGGGAGAGAACTTAGATCATCAGCTGTAGTGGCACACGTGTACCTACTAAGCTGTCCTGCCTACCACACACAGACTTTTTAGTCCTAACAATCTTTCAGTATTTTTAACTAACATGTGAACAATTCTTTATTGTTGCCGTTACTGTTATTATTGCTGTTATTATTATTGTTGTTGCTATAGTGATTGAGCAGGTCACCCTATTTTTGCTGGAGGAAGAATGCTTATCTTTGTATCTTGCTTCCTGGCTCAAAGATATCTGCTTCCTCTGCAGCAGGCTAATGGTTACACACGTTGTGGTTTCCAGCTCTGTCTCCACTGGATGCCGAGTTCTATCATTCGCATTAGTCAAACCTCCCTGGGCTCCTTTACAAGCAGATTCTGTTCCCACAGAGAAGAAGGAGAAAAGGAATTTTCCAGATCTCTAGAAAGGCAATGTGCTTTCTGTCTTAGCCACTTACCGTCCTTGTTAGCCTGCCCCAGACAAATCACTGTTCATTGTTGATGTCTGAAAACCAACTGCGACCACGCTACCTCAACTGCAACCACGCTACCTCAACCACGCTACCTCAACCATGTTACCTCAACAACGCAACCATGCTACCTCAACGACCGCAACCATGCAAACACGCAACCACGCTACCTCAACAACTGCAACCTCAACTGCAACCACGCCTCAACTGCGACCACGCTTACCTCAACTGCACCCGCTCACCTCAACAACTGCAACCACGCTACCTCAACCGCAACCACGCTAACTCAACAAACGCAACCATGTTGCCTCAACAACTGCAACCACGCTACCTCAACAACTGCAACCACGCTACCTCAACAACTGCAACCACGCTACCTCAACTGCGACCACGCTACCTCAACTGCGACCACGCTACCTCAACAACTGCAACCACGCTACCTCAACTGCAACCACGCTACCTCAACTGCGACCACGCTACCTCAACAACTGCAACGCATGCTACCTCAACCGCAACCATGCTACCTCAACTACAACCACGCTACCTCAAGCACACTCCATAATGGGAGCCAAGAGTAACCAAAATGGGAATGAAAAACACATGGCAGGGATGGAAGCGGTATGCTCACTCAAGCACCTTTGCACTTTGCTCTGTCTGGACAAGCTTCAGAGGGCTGCTGAGGCCGCTCTACACCAGCACCCCAGTCCCTCTCTCTCATTAACAGTCGAGAAAGGGGCCCGTGATGGGAAAGTCTGCTTCCTACATCAACTTTCTGCCCCATGACAGGGAAAGGCTGGATGCAGGAGCAGTCTCACAGATCCTCAAACAAATCAGTTAAGGCCTGGCCTTGAGTTGGGGTATTTTCTACTCATAGTGTGGCACGGAGCACGTTAGGACAGAATGCACACAGGCAAATGCTCAGCACATCCCACACAGAGCACACGGCCTGTGCCTGTGCCTCCCCAGAGACCACAGAGGCTGCAGTTGTCGTCATCACAAGAGCTATTTAAGCTTCTCAGAGAGCTCCACGCCCATGGTTCTATCACCTTCCTGGGAGGAGTACAGACTTTCAATATTGATTTCTTTCTTTCTTTCTCTCTTTCTCTCTCTCTCTCTCTCTCTCTTTCTTTCTTTCTCTCTTTCTTTTTCTTCCTTCCTTCCTTTGTTTCTTTCTTTTTTCTTTTTCAAAAAGACATATATTGATAGAACTGATGTCTTAATTGGGGTTTCCATGACTGTGAAGAGACACCATGACCAAGGCAACTCTTATAACAGACATTTAACTGGGGCTGCATTACAGGTTTTGAGGTTGAGTCCCTTGTTACCATGGCAGTGGGAAGCAGGGCACCATCCAGACAGGGTGAGAGTTCTACATCTTCATCCAAAGGAAGCCAGGAGCAGCCTGTTTCCAGGCAGCTGAGGGTAGGTTACAAAGACTACACCCACAATACACTTGCTCCAACAAGGCCACAACTACTCCAACAAGGCCACACCTCCTGATAGTGCCACTGCCTGGGCCAAGCATATTCAAATGACTACAACTGAACAACTGGGAAGACACTTCATCAGCACTCTCAAACCTTGCCATCCACACAGGGAGGATTTTGAGTTAAAGCATATTATGAGATAAGGCGTTCTAACCATCGAGACGAATGCAGAAAGAAGGCAAGCAGAACAGTCTAAAGCCAGAGATCAGGAACTCAGCAGCAACACTACTCAAAGGACAATTCATAGCTACTCCATGCCTTCCACAGACAGCACTGGGATAATGCTTGCTATAATACACTGCTGTGAAAGAATTCTTAATCTTCCTTCCCAAGATGAAGTCTCTTTCTGATTTTCTACTTTTTTTTAGTTCTTTTTTTTTTTTTCGGAGCTGGGGACCGAACCCAGGGCCTTGCGCTTCCTAGGCAAGCACTCTACCACTGAGCTAAATCCCCAATCCCTCTACTTTTTCTAATGTATTTCATTTTGCTATTCAGAATACATTGGGCTGCATCCACGGAATTGATATGCTAATACCATGGCTCCTAATATGCTAGGAAACTGTAAACGTTGAAACATTTTGTGAAAACTCAAATAAGGAAGGAGTGCTCGTGAACCTTTGGAGAGGACAGCAGAGATAGGCATTCTAACTCAGGGCAATGCCACAAAATAGCAAGTGAACAGGGCCAGAGCTCCAACACTGATAGCCATCGCACTTCAGAGATAGTGCAAGAGGCTCACAGAAACAGCATGTAAACAACCGAACTCAAGCATTTCTGATCTTCTACAGGAAAGGAATTCAAATATTTGAGGCTGCAGGCAAGTTCACAGAGTGTAGACAGCATTGCTGGGGCCCTTGGTGTTCCTGTTCTGAGAATTTGAGCCAATGGATTTTGGCTCTTCCTTAAGCAAGGGCAACAAAGACCTTCCCAAGTAAACGTTGAGGCCTGACATACAAACATGCATCCCTTAAGTGATAGAGACCATTCTGAGAATGTAAAGTTCATCATCCGGCAATTGTCACTGTGTGAACTTCAAAGCACATGCTTCCTCAACCTTAGATGGTGTGGCCTCCTACATGTGTAGGCCAGAAGGGTCAACCTATTGCTTCATACTGTAGCTCTCTATAGCATGTTACTCTACTGAGTAGGGCAGGCAGTTGGGACATCATGGCAGGCTTCAAGCATATATAAATACTGAAAAAAGTTCTCAGTGTGGGCCATTTTGTTTGTCTGTTTTACCTCTGCTACAAGCACATGGAAGTATCCATACTGCTCTGATCTAAATGCTGTTCTGAAGCATTTAACTCTCAAGGGGGCCTCAGCTTGGGAAATACATTTTATAAATGTTGTGGCCATCCTTTGTAGGGAGAGATGAAAAATGAATGTCTACATATATACACATGCATACCTACCTACATACATATATTTCCTTGTCATAAACACACAGCCCTCTCTTTTCTAACTCTACAATATAAACATCAAGCAAGAGATAGACATAGAGCAACCAACTGGGTGCAGGTGTGTACCCCCATTCCTGACACTCATGATTATGCCCTGTCATCCAGAAGTTTGCTAAGGGTCCCCTTGTCCCTTCTGCCAAGCTTACAGCTCTGGAGGCTTTGTATATTTTTGTATGGGGAGAGTCCTGTGCTTCTCCTGTGAGGTCTAGAGAGGAATTATCCGACAGGTTTGAGAGTCAAAGTGTTGGCAAATGTTGATGCTCAGTAAAACGATGGTTCACAATGAACCTCAGAAGCTAAGTTCCGCCCTGATCTTCTGATCTCCTGACCTCCCTTCTGACCTCCTAATCCTCCTTTCTCTCATTCTCCCTTGAAGCAAGCCACAAGAACCCAGATTATTCTTTCTATAGGCAGGTCATGGAAATCTGAACAGTGGGTCCTATTTCCCTCAAGTCAGTCATGAAATATAAAACATGTCTTCTAGCTTTTCTGTGTATAGGAATTAGGGGTTGAATTACTCTGTGTGTGTGTGTGTGTGTGTGTGTGTGTGTGTGTATGTGTGTGTGTGTGTGTGTGAATATAGCCATATGTGTACCATGGTGCATGTGTGGAGCTCAAGTGACAACCTCTGGTTTCAGTCCCTGCCTTCATCTTATTCGAGATAGAATTTCTTTGTTGTTTGCCACTCCATATACCAAGGTTGCTGATCTGAAAACTTACAGGGAATCTCTCATTTCCATCTCCAATCTCACCATAGAGTCAGTCAGTACAAATGCATGCCGTGCATAGCTTTTGTGGTTTCTGAAGATTCAAAACTAGGTTCTTATGTGTGTGTGGTAAAGGCTTTACCCACTGAGCATTTCCCCAGAACCTCTCCCGCCTGTTCATTTAAAAGTCAGCCACAAAGAAATGTTCTAATCTATCTTGTCTGGGAGTAGATTACAGACTTCTGGTTCAGAAGGGTCCGGCCTCACACCTGGGAGGAAGGAATGCTGCACAGCAGGCCACAAACAATGGGAATAAGCCCCGTGGGTTTCTCTCTTGTCTGTTCCCACTGGGTCATCACTTTTTCCCAGTCACACTTGTACACACCAGCTCTTGCCTTATTGACCCCAAGCATGAAAATGGATTGTTCTTCCTAGACCTGCGCTCTTTAATCTGAAGATTCTTATTGCCAGACACCCCCACCCACCCAAAAAAACCCGGACAAATAGCTAACTGGGGTACCTATTAGCATACCAAAGTGCACATTGGCAGCACCAGGCTCACGCAGAGGCTCCTGTCTACTTGTCTTACCCCTGCCTCCTTACCCTAAATCTTTCCAGTCCCTTCCCCTCCCCCTCCTTCCCCCCCCCCCCTTCCTTCCCCTTCCCCTCCTCCCCTTCCCTCTCCTCCCTTCCTCCCTTCCCTTCCCTCTCCTCCCCTTCCCTCCCCCCTCCCCATCTCCCAGTATCTCTTTCCTATACAAAACTGCCATTTCAGTTCAGCACTTTCTTGGTCCTCCATTCATGGCTCTTAATCTCTCTTCTCTTCCTTTCTAATCTATCTTGCCCTCCCTCCCTCCTCTTATGGCCTAGTTCAGTCTACTGGTCATGTCTAGTCTACTACTCTTGCTCCCTGCCCTGGTGTCTCTGTCTCTCTCTCTCTCTGTCTCTCTCTCTCTCTCTCTCTCTCTCTCTCTCTCTCTCTCTCTCTCTCTCTCTCGCCATACTTTCCTTCATATCTACAATAGAAACCATCTCCTCAACTATGCTTTGGAGGAGTCATGTGCTCATTTTCATTCACTTAAGCCATGTAAAACTACACTCAGATAAATGCTTTATGTATCCTCCTGTTTACCTGACAATTGCTATTTTATTTCAGCTTATTCCAGTATTTGGCCTTCAGAGAAAAAGTCAAATGTCACATTGTAAATATCAATGTCCTGCCAACTGCTCTCTGACCTCTGGTCTCCCATTACACCTATCGTTTTTGGACCTAAATAAGCTCCCATCTTCGCACATCTCTGTCTCTGTTCATCTGTCTCTCTGTCCGTCTCTTTTTGTCTCTCTATGTCTCTCTGCCCCCCACCTCTGTCTCTAGGACATCAGTCCCTATACCTGGCATCATCTTTGCTAGCCTTGGAAGCCTGTGGATTCTTTCCAGTCTTGGGGGCTTGAGAGTCCCACAGACCCTGCAGCTTGACTTTGAACTAGTCACTACCTATTCTAGATAGGGCCATACTCAAGTGCTGCAGACACGTGACTATACCCACCCTTTCCTTTTCCCTCATCCATCATCTTATTCTGCCCTGCCTGCTGGCTTGGTGGTGTAGCTTCTTCCTTTCTACTCTGGCCACCTTTCTCTTGTTTACTACTTGGACCTGACATACCGAGCTAGGTCAGCCTTTCTGTTGGGCCCTCTCAAGTGTTAAGATGCTCACTTCATCTGATCCTCTTGGCTCTGGGCTCCCTTCAGGGTCTGTCTGCTGCTCCCTGCATTCTGTGAAGGCACCTGGCTCCTGATGAATGGGGGGTACAGCTCAGCTCGTCTCCACAGGGCTTTCATTTCTCCCCAAGACTGACATTTATCACATATCTGTGGTCTCAATCATATGTTTGGGGATGCAGTGAGACTGATGATTTTAAAACACCTCGGTGAGATACGTCCATTTTCAAAGTTCACTGTGAATCTGTGGCATCCTGTATTACAAATGGGAAGGACCTCTCGTAACTACTGAGCACCATTCAGTGTGAGGGTTTAAGCCACTGTTCTGCCACAGAGCCATTTTCCTAAGATGTACACATTCTATTTTTGGAACCTGTGGGCATCCTGCCTTACTCAGAGAAAGAGACTTTGCATGTGTAATCAAAGGTCATACTGTGAGGAGGTTGTCTTGGATAACCTGGCAGCTTGAGTGCACTCCTAAGAGTCCTTACCATGTGAAAGATGGACAGAAGACAATGTCAAGGAGAAATTTGAAGGTGAAGCAAAAGCAACAAGCCCTAAACACAGGCAGCCTTCAGACGCTGAGAAAGTTAAGGAGATGAATTCTCAATGGTGTGTACTCTCTTCTAACACCTAGATTTTAATTTTAGCCTGGTGAGACACACTACACACCTTCACAGCTGTAAGACAACTTAGATTTAAGGCAGCTACTCATGCTGGTGAGCTGTAGCTCCCTGGAACTAACGGAGTCTCTGCTGGGTGCCGGTTGACTGGATTTCACTGAATTATCTCACCTGAAAGCTAGGAATTACAATAGTACCTGACTGCTGTGAAAGCCAGACCATTATTTACATAGTATTTACATTTGTTTGCATATTTGCATATTCAATAGTTATTGAAAGTCACCTAGAGATGGATATGGGAGAACATGAACACGCATAGTTTCCATATAAATACTGTGCCACTTTACTTGAGGGACTTGGATGTCTGTAGATTTTCCAAGGTGTCCTGAACATAATTCTCTATATGTACTGAGGGATAGCTGAATACATGCCATACTCATGCATATATATATATATATGCATATATATATATATATAGTATTTCCAGGTATATGTATAAGATAATACTTTGAATTATATATATATGTGTGTGTGTAGATATATAATTATATATATATAATGAGAGAGAGAGACAGAGAGAGAGAGAGAGAGAGAGAGAGAGAGAAAGAGAGGTACATCAGATAAGGCACTAGAAAATATAAATTTTAGGTGGGTATCAGATGTGGTTTGATAAGAAGAGAGGACGATGTGTGATTTTTAGGTAAGTACATGATTGACAAAGGTATCAGGAAGTGTGAAAGTCTTTGGCCCAGTTGGGGGAAGAACAGTGTGACTGGAGATGACTAAGTGGAGGGAGAACATGCAGGATAGAACCAGGGTTTTTGACCCCTGGATCATGTAGGAGTCTGTAGGCTCTGTGGTTAGAATCTGAATGTGTTGATCTGGGAAGCCTTTCTTGGGTTTTGGAGAGGGGAAACCATGTTCTAGTTCAAGTTACAAATACAATGGTTTGCAAAGGAAGCTAGAAGTTAAGTTGAATATACGTTGGCCTGCATGGCTGTCTGACTGCTCCTGTCACCTATGGATTCTTCCACCCAGACCTCATCATATAAATGAGGTTGACCTTGGCACTGTGAATTCCCAAGCCTCGAACTTGTTGAGAGCCCTGTTGTAACCACAATGCCTCTTCTCAAGCCTTCTCTACATCTTCCAGAGATTTTCCATCTGGAAGTGTGTGTTAAAATGGTATGGAAATTGAAACTATATCTTCCCCTCAAAGATGCTTGCCAATGGTGGTTAATTTGAGTGCCAACAATTTTGCACCTAGAAAGAAAGAGGCACCTAAAACGAAGTTGTCTGTGTTCGTATGAAATCTCTTAGCTTTGTCAGTTGTCTTAGCTGTATCACTGTGTCTTCTGACTCAAGGATCGGAAGAGAATAACGCTTGATCATCAGCCCTTAGTTCAATATAATTAAAACTGGCTTTGAAATAAGAACTATGCTGTCTTACCTGCTTGTTTTGTTTCTTCAGTTGTATTTAAAGAGGGAAACGCATCCCCTAAAATTAACTAAAAGACTGTGGCTAAAATACTAGGTGATCATTCAGAAAGAAAGCTCATAGACTTTGGAATTTATTCAGCACCATTCCTCCAACCCAACACACTGACCCCACACTGTGGAGAATTCTAAGTCATATGATTTATTTAAGGGCACATAATCATCAAATATTAGTATATGGTGCCCAATAAAATGCCATTTAAAACATTATTGGAAGAGCCGTGTTCTTGTACTGTGTACAAAAGGGTCAGGAAGTGAACAGCAAGCCTATTTCCCAGCCACCATTGCAAAAGAAGAAACTGTCAGCTAAGAGAAAGCTTCTAGCTCTTCCTTTGGTTTTCAATCCTTCTAGAACTCTTAAGCGTGTATTGACCCCACTGTTTGATTCCACAAACTGTTTCCTAGGTTGTTGGGTGAGTCACTGTGCCAGCTCTGAATCTGACTGGGAAAGGTAAATACAACCTTCCCAAGCTCCAGGGGGGTGCTGTATCCCAGGAAGAATCCACAGGAGGGGAGGTTGGCATTCCCACTTTCTGTTCAGACTCTATAATCTCCCCGTGGGTGGGCCCAATCTTGCTTTCCCACTCACTGCTTCTGTGCCTCCTGAATCCACTAGGGTCTAACAGGCCTCCTCAGGCATGAGAATGTGTGAGATTCTGTGTGGATGTTGCGGACAGAGAAATGAGTTTGCCGACCAAAGCTTCCTCCAGAGACACCAGCCACCAAGACTGCTGTGTGCCCAGAACTGCCTGCATGTCAGCAGTGACAACTCAGGGCTTAAATGTGGGATAAATCAATCCCAATTCAGGTACTGTTCTAAACCTTTTTTTTTACCCCTTTTCCTATTTTTATTTTGGGGAAGCAAGACACTTCTTCATTTCCTTTTATGAAAGATGGAGTGTAGGAAAGGTCCCAATAACAAAAAGAAGCAAGCTGGTCCTTCTCCCTAAGTCCTTAGGCTTCAAACACACATTTAGAGGATTCCTGGGACTTAGAGAAATCGCTTTTGTTTCCATCTCTGCGTGTTATCCACACTCTTTCCCACTGCCATGTTCACAGAGGTTAGTAATCCACCTCCTTTCTACAGGCTGCTGTATGTGCCTCAGATCCTGCTGGACTTCTCTTCCCAATGACTGAGCCATAAGCAGAAATAAACCCTGTCCTCTCTGAGGTGGTCATGGTGTTTATCACAGCCAGAGAGGCCAAACTTAGACTCGTATATTAATATTATTAGGCTGTATGGTTTTCTTTTGGCTTGGCTTTGAGTATTAATCTGAAATTGTAACAAAAATCCCATGTTGAAATAATTTGCATTCATCTTCTATTTGAAATGTGTCTCTTAAATGCAAATGAAACACTACATTGTAAGATCCTCTTTGAAGTTAAAAATTCGATGGGAAAATTAAACAGCAGAGCCCTTGCTTAGCTGGAGATTGGCCCGTATTCCAGAACCAAAAAAGTAAAATTAAACTATATATCTTTACTAATTTTCACTTTTAAAATTCCCTATTTATGAAGCACATCTGTTACATATTAAAAGGCCCACGGTGCTGTTTGTGCCTTTCTAGTTTTCACTCACGGTGTAACACGATGGGGATGAAGTGATGAGCTTCTGATTAATGAGTGGTAATAAAAACATCAGCAAAATGAATTTGTGAGGCTGGCGAGATGGCTTAGCAAGGAAATGTTTGCTTGCGTGGCCTGACAACATGAGTCCAATCCCAGAGTCCAAGTAAAAGTGGGAAGAGAGAACAGAGTCCAAAGAGTTGTCCTTTGCCCTCCCAGGCATGCTGTGGTCCACCGCATATACATACATACAATGATGATAATTTTTAAAATAAAAAATTAAAATACAGTTTTTGCTTGTTTGATTGAGGTGAGGATACGCCAATAAAGGCACAGAATGGTAGAGTTCTGCATGGCTCCAGGGGCCTCATGAAGAGCACAGGAATCGCCAGACCCATCAGACTAAGAAGCCAGTTGGTACAGTCTAATAAAACATCTGTATGAATCTCCAGATACGTGTTCGACTCCCCGTTTGTGCAACCATTAGAATGTTTTAATAAGAGAACTAAGAAGAATCATACTGTCATATAGAAAGTCAGTTTTCAAAACATTGGATTTTGAGTAGATAGTAAAAATATGTGGAGCATAAATTCAACAAAAGTTGGTTGCCATATAACCTGATTATATTTATAGTCGATATACACACACACACACATATATATATATACAATTTTTACATAAAGCCAAATCCTTTAAAATTATGATGACTAATATTTTAAGATGAATAAGAATCACTTAATTGTGGAAGGAAGATATAATTCCAGGGGCTATAGTTCTCTTTTTCTCTTTCAAAACTGTTTTTATATTAATATTTGTTCTTCTCTGCAAGAACATCTAGAATCGAGACAGTAACAGGACTGGGGAGATGGTTCAGTAGGCACAGTACTTGTACAAGTATAAGAACCAGAGATCAGAAACCCAGCATCAGAGTAAATGTCAGGTAGACATAGGAGCCAACCTACAATCCCAGTGCTGTGAGGACCAGAGGGTCCTTGGAACAAGATGGCTAGATTAGCTGGATTGCTGAATGCTTCATTCACGTACAGAGTGATCAGTGAAGAAACTTGATTTCAATCTCTGGCCTCCACAAACATGTGCACACACTTGGACTGCTTCCACACGTACTTCACACATATGAATGCAAGTACATGTACATGCAATCACATACATCACACACACACACACACACACACACACACACACACACACACACACACACACACACACACACACACACACACCAAAGGTAAATTAAAACAGGAGACAAGATAAACCATAAAAATGGAAAAACAGTTATCCTCATTAGAACCACACAAAATTTCCCACTTTTCCTCTTTCTGCTTCTCTGTATTTTCTATGGCAGATAAACATTATTTGTAGTTAAGAAAAACCAAAGAGAAATATAAACATTAAGAATATAGTTTTATCTCTTATTTTGGTGCGGAAAAGAGACTTAAAATCAGCACCAGGGTCACTTTATAACACGTACTGAGTATTTTGAGATGAAGAGAAAGGTGTGTACACTCTGGGCTTGGTAATTGAGGAAAAGTATAGAGTATTCTAGAATCTTGGAGGGAAAGTTCTGGAAGCACTAAGTAGAATGATAAAATTTACAAGTTCAAAACTTACTTAATAACAGGTCGGAGCTGGACACTCGGAGGACCCTATCCTGGGAGAATGCATAGCTCTTAGTAGATGTTCTGTAGTATATTTTCTTAAGGCTAGGGAGAGCATGTCTAGCTTGATGACAGAATGTTTGCCCAGCATGCACAAGACCCTGGATTTGATCCCTCGTTTTTCTATTCTTGGAAAACATTTACTTCATTACCGATTGTTGTGTATGTGCGTGTTTATGTATCTCTTTCACATGTACATGTTGGTCCATAGAGGCCAGAAGAGGGTGTCCAGTCCCTAAAGCTGGAGTTGTAGATAGTTATGAGATGACTTCTGGGATCCAGTTAAGAACAGTGAGCACTCTTAACCACTAGGCCATCTCTCCAGTCCCCTAGTCCTTTTGAATATTAGAAAAAGTTCCTAAAATATAATAATTTGAATGGATTAGCCCTCGCTCCATGAAAACCAAAGGCTTATGTAAAATAGGATGAGTCTCATTGTGTGCATGGCTTAATCACAATCCAGTTGATTATCGGCCTAATAACAACACAGAATCCAATTCACATTTCTTGAGAAACAAGAAAACAACAGCCACAAATCTATAAACTGTACCTGTGAAGTAAAATTATATGAGCCTAAAACTCAGGTTTTAAGTTTGGGCTTCAGAATAAATAAATAAATAAATAAATAAATAAATAAATAAATAAATAAATAACAATCCTGGGTTGAGAAGTTTTTTGGTTTTTGTTTTTTTTTAAACTATGACAAAATTCATCACATAGAGTCTGGCAACAGATCCTTATATATCCTATACCGTTGCCATCTGTGTCATTTTATCCATACTGAGAGTGTTGTGCAATCTGCCAGAGTCTCGTTTAATCCGGTACAGCTCAGCTGCAAGAAATAGTAAAACATGCACATATTCCCTTTAAAGTACACAATAGCTCTGGACTTTCAAACTATCAGCCCTAGCATGTAAGTCATCTTGTATAAACATGCTTTCCCCAGAGTAATCAGACACATCAGTAATTGGCCTTTCCACCCAGGCCTTCCGGAAATACTGGGATGGGGAGGGAAGGAGGGCTCAAGTACATTGACCCCGTTTTGTGTTTATGTTAGAATTTTTCTTCTTCCTTTGCTTTCTCTTGAAAAGCTCTTCTGGTTTTCAGTTCTGGTTCCCACAGAGAGAAGTCAAGGTGAGGAGGTACCCAGGCTGTTCTCAGCATCCAAGCAGCTGTTTGGGGAGCTGGGGTCCTGAGGTCCCAGTGCCTGCCTGGGTCTAGGACGCTCCTTTTGTACTGAGCACAAAGCTATCTAAACCAAGTTTGCATTTACATATGGCCTGAATGGGCACTGGAATCGACTGACATGAAGAAACAAACAAGGCAAAACAAAGCAAAACAAACAAACAAAACCTTTACCTGTGGGGTCAGAGGTCAGAATCCTCCCTTCTGCTCAGTGACCAGACCAGTGGAGATGAGAGCCAGATGAGAGCCAGCACTGTGCAGGCAGGCCCAGTGCCACATTGGATTGCCTCAATGTTGTGGGCTTCTGTCAGCAGAGTTATAAATAAGGAATGTCCACTGGCCCAGCCCAGTAGATAAGAGCCCAAGCCTGGCTCCTGCAAGCCATTTTTGGTCTTTAAATGCAGAAAGTCTCGGGCCCCAGTTGGGAAGGGGCTGATGTCCATGTCCCCATTTGGCCTGCCTGTCTCAAGGACACGCACTCCGGCCTCACATGTATTCCAGCAATATAAGAACAACTGGAAGAGGGAGGCTGCTTGGTCCAGACCCTCCCAGTGTGTAGACCAGGGCTATATGCCTCACTGGAGGCTGCAGGCAGCTGGCATAAGAGTGGAAGGCACTTCTCTGGGAATACGCGAGCACTTCCAAGGGCTTAGAAGGGAAAGCCTGCGGTCTCGCACTCCCTGTTGGAAAGACTTTGCTGACCTTCCTTCCCCAGTGTATGTGGACAAGGGGATTTGCCTAGGTGACCATTCTAGATGCTCTAACACCAGGCACATGTTTGGCTGTGAACTGGAATTCATTTCTAGAAAGTCATGCCTTCTCTCTCATCCCTGCTCAAGAGTGACTAGTAAGTGATTCTGTGTGGGATGGAAATGGAAGGTTTACTAGAGTCTTTTAAAGAGCTATCTATGTACCAGAAGAAACAGAAGACTACTCCTGAGCCTCCTTAAGTTTCCAATTTATGAGCAGATGGCCAGGGCATCTCATGCCCCTGCCCCCACCTTGTCCCTAGGCTGTGTGCTTGGCACTAGCTAGCTACTGAGTTCCCTCAGTAGATTGGCTTGGGAATTCATACCATTGCAACCGGGGTGTGGACAGATAGTGGGCAAGGACAGTTCCTGCAGATCTTTTTCCATTAGGGAAAACCATATACCACCTTCCTACTTAGCAAGAACAGACTTGGCAAATTATAGAGGGAAGGAAAAAATAGCTGCCCCCCACCCTGCTAGGACAGGCTCCAAATAAATTGATATCAAACAGTTTAGCCAGAGAAAAACCAACTCAGTTGCATGTATGCTGTCATGAGTGACTGCTCCTAGTCAAGCAAATATCATCTTAGGAAGTTCAGCTGCCCCCGGTGATGACTTGAATGAAAATGTCCTCCGTAGTCTCATAAATTTGCACGAGTAGTCCCAGGTGATAAACTGTTTGGAAAGGGTTAGGAAGTGTGGCCTTGTTGGAGGTGTGTCATTGGGAGTGGGCTTTATGGTTTCAAAAGCCCACCCCAGGCCTGTGTTCATTCTCTCTCTCTCTCTCTCTCTCTCTCTCTCTCTCTCTCTCTCTCTCTCTCTCTCTCTCTCCTCTCCCTCTCTCTCTGTCTCTCTGTCTCTTCTCTCTCTCTCTCTCTCTCTCTCTCTCTCTCTCTCTCTCTCTCTCTCTCTCTCTCACACACACACACACACACACACACACACACACACATACCACACCTCACACACACCTTTGGATCAGGATTAGAATGTAAAACTCTCAGTTACTCCTCTAGCTTCATGCCTATTTGCTTCCTGCCACGATGCTAATGGACTAGATTTGCCTACTGCTGCCATGCTCCCCACCATGATAATGGAATAAACCTCAGAAACTGTAAGCAAGCTCCCAATTAAATCCTTTCTTTTATGTGACTTATCTTGGTCTTGGGTCTCTTCATAGCAACAGAGACACCTCTTCCCTTTGCAAAAGATCATCCCAGCCGAGTGCTCAATGTTCTGTACCCTCACATGGAGGGGTGAAGCTCCCTTTTAAGTATCTAGCTGCTCCCTGACACCTGGCAACTCTGCTCCTGGCCTGGGGAAGACTAGAGTAATATAGAGGCTGGGGAAGGATAGAAGGCAGTGTTCTCCTTTATTCTTGTTTTGTAAAGCTTTTGAGAGGGGCAACTGGGTAGGGGAGGAATGCCCTTACCCTTGTAAGAAACCCTCTCATCCAAGCTCCATGAGGAAGCCTAATAAATTCATAGTTTCACAGAGTGAACTTTGGTAGAATCAAGCCTCTGTTTTTCATTGGGACTTTTGGAAGAGGGGTCACCATTGCTTTGTGCCCCACCCCAAGGTAGGAGTCTTAGCAACACATACACACTAGGATCCCATAAATATGCAGCTTGAGAAAAAAAGTCAGATGATTCAGGCTTACCTAGCATCCTGAGTAATTAGAGAAGAATGGAGGCTTGGCCACTCTGGGGATGGAGGGAGAAGTGATGGAAGGGCAAAGAGGAGAGCTCAGTTAATAATGCTTGTCACACAGCCTAACCTCTCAGGTAGCAGGGGTTGTCTTGGATGTAATGTTACCTTCTGCATCTGTGGATTCAACTGAGGGTTGTGGAAACCTTGGATCCAGACAAAAGAAAAATACTACCTGCCAAGTTGCATCTCTGGAATCCATTTTTTATCCCTACGATCTAAGGTATAGAATGGGTTGTCAAAGTGTCAAAGTCAGATTACCTGTCATGAAGAATGGCCTGGGACAATTGCAAACAGTTGTGACCCTGGTACATAGCCTGGGGTTGAAGCCTCAACTCTCTAGACTGTCATTCTGAATGGGGGTGCCAAAGTCCTTGGATTGTCCAGCCTTTCCTACCTCTGGTGTCACTAGCTGATCCATGAGGTGCTGGGATTCACGAAGTGATATTCTAAAGCAAAGGCCTCAGAGGCAGTCTCTCAGCTCCTACCACCCCCTGGCTCTTACTGCTCATTCTGCTCTGAGGCAGACTTACCAAGATTAAAATTGATATTTCTCAAAATGGATTATAGAACTCATAACCTCTTCCCTGTCCCCTAAATGCAGCCACAAAACTTAAAAGCTTCATACTAACTCTTCCTGGGTTTCAATGGAAGAGTCAGTGATAAAGAAGTTCTCTAGTCTGCCTTGCTCAATAGCTCATAAGACTCTCTGTCAGAAGAATCCTACTCCCCTCCAGAGAACCTTCCCCTGGAGGTAAGAAAAGCTGTACAGAGGAATCAGCAAGAACATGAACATCCAGGCCTGACTGGATTTCCCCACACCACTTCCATTTCCCTCACACCTCTGCCTAAACACATTTCTACCTATGCCTCATGGCTCTAAGCACAAACATCGGTAGTCTCCAGGCCTCCAGTCTACAATCTCCTGTGTCCTGTGCAACTGGGATCAAATGCGTTTATGTGCTTTCAAGTTGTTAATATGTCTGTGGTGTTGGCTGTAGTGGACATGAGAAAGATTAGCTCCCATACAATGCAGGGACTTCCAGCATGAGATTAGCTTCTAGGAGTTGGGGGTTCTAAAGGGAGGCAGAGAGAATGTGGGATGCGAAAACCAGGTGGGAGACGTCACTTGGAAGGAACAGGACCAAGGAGAAGGAATTCATGTACCTTTATGAGAAGGGACCTTCTGAAAGGATCTGTGAATTTTGAGGGCTCAAGTATAGTGGAGGAAAACTAGGTGTTTCCTCATCCTTTTGGAATTCTTAGCTGAGATCTCCTGTATCCAGGGACAGATTTGCAAGAGAATAACAAGTGGAGCAGAATAGTGACCACCATGTGAAACTGTAATCAGACAAAGGTCTGAAGAAGCCCAGCTGGACTTCTCTGCTCAGATTCCCAGATCCCCAGATATGGAGTAGGATCTCTCTGAGATGAGAGTCTTGCTGTCTCCCATCAGACAAGATGAATGAGAGAATTTCTTCTTAGGATCTTCAAGACAGAAAAGCAGTGGAAGATTAGATTATTGATGGAGATTTCTTGATAGGTGTAAATTCCGCTAACAAAAGGATCTCTTTCCCTGAGGTTTGGGGTAACATATTTCTGTCTCTGTGAGTAGCATCCTTGTTTGACATCCTTCTTGCTACAAGCAGAGTCAGGGACACAGCTGTGGGGGGTGAGTGGGAGGTGATGAGCAGGCAGCCTATCTGACATTCACACCCCACCCACTGGAACAACCACTGTGGGAGTGAACAGCATCTGAGGCAGCTGGGGCCTAGTGTTCTGGGCTGTGATCAGGCCCAGGCATGCCAGGGAGAACTGGTCTTGAATGTGGCACTTGCTCATCTTCCACAACATCATAAAAGACACTTCTAGATTATGGTTCCCCAAACTCAAGAGACCAATGTCAAGGGCAGATAGGTCTAGAGTAAGCAGTGATTTAACTTGCAAAATGCATAGTAAGGATGGACAAGACTGTTAGCGTTGTTCAAAGAAAGAACATCAACATCACCATCACCACCACCACCACCACCACCACCACCACCACCATCATCATCACCATCATCATCATCTCTCAAAGAAAAAGAAAGGAAGGAAGGAAGGAAGGGATGGTGATAAAGGAAGTTAGGAAGGAAGTTAGGAAGGAAGGAAGTTAGGAAGGAAGAAAGTTAGGAAGGAAGGAAGTTAGGAAGGAAAGAAGGAAGTTAGGAAGGAAGGAAGTTAGGAAGGAAGGAAGTTAGGAAGGAAGGAAGAAAAGAAGGAAGTTAGGAAGGAAGGAAGTTAGGAAGGAAGTTAGGAAGGAAGGAAGGAAGGAAGGAAGAAGGAAGGAAAGAGCTATCTATGTAGCACAGTTGATTCCCAAGCTTTTCAAGCCTGGGCCATTATGCCCAACCAAGAAAAGATGGCAACCGGCTTTGTTTATGGTTTACAGTGCACTACACTTCATTCTACAGAGTAGAACAAATGTCTTGGTGTGATGATCAGAAGTTGTTCTGGAAGTGTCTGTCCGTGCTAAGACACAAAGATAAACAGTAGAAAAACAGCCGGTCTGTTTAATTGGGTCACTTCACGTTGTCCTTTAGTGTAAGGAGGAAGGCAGAGGGAGTCAATACCATGCCTGCTCAAGCTGTCTGTCTGGGGAGATCAGCTTTGTCTCTCAAGCATGGTATCTTCTTCAGTCAGATGAACAGCTTAGTTTCAGCATGGAGCTGTAGGACTGTATGTGAGTGACTAAATCTGACTGAGAGATAATAGACTCAGGAAGCAAAGCATATCCTGCTTCCAGCCTGGGTAGGGATGGCCCTCCATGGCAGAGTCTCTTGGAGAATCCCACCCCCCATGTCTGTACACTTGGATAGTTTACCATTGATATCATGAAATCTTCTCAGTCAGTCAGCTAACTGTCTCTGGTGCTTGGAGGCTGAGCTGGTCCAGGTTGGATTGTGTAGCTTCGGCACTAAAGCAGGTAGAAGTATTTCCCATCTAGGAGCTGTCAGTACCATTAGGGTAGCCGTCACTCAGGGCTCTCGCCATGGCACTGCGCACCCCTCTTTCTCCACTCACCATAGGTAACAGTGACCATTGACTGCCATGGCCAGCTTTGAGAGTGTCAGTATTGCTCTTTGCTCTGGGGTGGGCAGATAGTGGTTGTATTCCTTCTGTGACTCTGATGCTATAGCTCCTGGAGTCTGCCCAGCTAGTATCTAGGTCCCCTGTGCACTGCCCATCAGGAGTCTGTTCGTCTTGTAAGCGCTAAGGGCCAGTAGATCCACATCTCTCCCCTTCCTTTTCTCGATTAGCTTGCCTGTAACTGTGACTGCCCTTCCTCTTCACCATCCCCAAGGGCTGGGTATGATGCTAACAATACTCCTGGCTCCCAGCCCAATGAGTTGGGTGTCTTTTACTAAGGCTCAGAATACCACAGCAGTTTTGGCTTTTTTTTTTTTTTTTTTTTTTTTTTGCTGAGTGTTTTGAATGAAAGGAGAACTGAATTCCTTAGAATCCAGGTCTCTCTGCCCTTCTGGCTTTCTGTCTCCCACCCTCATATTCCTCCCCAAAGAAAGTTACAGAAACCAAAATTCCTCTTCCCTAAAGCAGGTCATAAGAATCAGACCCCCCCCCTTTCCTCATAAGAAGCCATGAAGCATAGGCAAGCCATTATCTTCTTTCTTCCCTCAAATGCCCTCATCACAGACATCACAGAGGAGTCCTGCCCCACCTCTGCAGGCTGAAAAGAAGGAAGGAAGAAGAAGGAAGGCAGGCTGCACAGAGCTATCTGGAAGAGCTCTGGTCTGAGCGGACATGCCTGGCTTTTTGCTCCATCTCTTTCCTTAGCTTCCATCCAATCACATCTCAACACAGTGGTCTCTGCTTCACAAACTTAAGCATAAATGGATTATTTTTCCCTATCCTTTGGGTCTTGGCTTCTGAAGGGCCAATGTCATGTAGACATGAATCCGCCATGCTTCTCTCGGGTTAACCTGTCCTTTGATATGGGAGAGCCAGATATAACCCCAGTGATGGATGAGGAAAGATCTCCTTATCATCCTTGCTCTTTTACCTAGCCAGATGGTACGTATGTGTTTTGGGGACAGGGTAACTCAAGAAGAGAGACAAGCCAGGGAGCCTGAGGACAAGCTAAAGGGGAAGAGGAGCAGGGTGCTGGGCCAGGAAGCCTGGAGGCAAGGTTGCTAGGAAGGAGAGGCCTGGGAATGTACCATGCTTTGTAAGCAGAGGAGAGCAAAGGTAAAGAGAGCTTCGTGGTTTTCAACCAGGAAGTTCACAAACGCCGGACCGAGGTGAGTCAGGGTGCAGAGCTGAGTGAGTAGCTCAGGAAACGTTTCACCCATCAGCAGAAACTGAGAGAAAAAGTCAGCTTCGTTCCAACTGGCTGCCGGGACTACTACCTAGCCACTCTGTCTGCTCTGACTGAAAGCGCTGTGTAAACAGTCCTTCTGCACTTCCCAGAATAATGACTGGGAAGGTGGCTGCAGAAATATCTGTACTGTAAACACATCCCTTAGGCCCTGGAACGTCTCAACCTGAAAAACAGCGCTAGCTTTTCCTGGTGTGACAGAATCCAGGCACCTCCTCTTTTAAGTGTGGCTTGGCCAGAACTCGTTTTGGATGTGGAGAAGAACCAAATTATCTTCTCAAGCAAGGAACTCAGACTGGAGTCTCTGGTATACTAAAATCATCACACTCTTGGGGGGCTTAGAGGGTGATACCCCTCTGCGAAGGCTTCTGGTGCTAAGCTTTTCCTCACCCTCTCCTGCCCTCCTGTCTGCCACCCTCTGTTCTTTCTCTAGTGGTTTGAGTAAGAATGACCCCCATAGGCTCAGATATTTGAATACTTATTCACCAGGGAGTGGCACTATTTGAAAGAATTAGGAGGTGTGGCCTTGTTGGAGGAAGCATGTCCCTGGGGCGGCCTTTAAGGCTTCAAAAGTCTAAGCCTAAGGATCAGGGTGCTGCTTTTGTCCAGCACCAAGTCTGCCTGTGTGCTGCCATGATGAGAATGGACTAGCCCCGCAACTGCAAGCAAGCCTGTGATTAAATGCTTTCTTTGATAAGAATTGCCTTGGTCATTGTGTCTCTCCATAGCAATAAAACAATGACTAAGATACTTCCTCAAGGCAAGCTGTAGATAGACTTTTCCCAACGTGGGCCATAGAGTCCAGAATCTCCCTCCCCCAAAGCTATCTGCTTGCCCACATAAGAGCTGTCTATAAAACAAAAATCCTCTGACTATAAGCATAAAGTCGGTCATAAGACGTCCCCACCCAATTAAAGAAAGAGTTATGCCCCACGTCTAGGAGAAAGGAATGCTGTACAGAGACATGAAAAAAAGAATCTGGACAGACAGGCCCTGCCAGCCCCTTGCCCCAGGTCTATTACATCAGCTCAGACCCTTTTGTCCAAGAACATTTTACATGGAAGTTTTCACTTTGCCAACTTAACCATAAAAAGGGATTGATTGTTCACCCTGGTCTTTTATCTATAGGTTTCCGGGACATATGGAACTGCTATCGAGTAAGTTTGTTATTTATGTTGGGTTTCTGTCTTGGTGACAAATACATGAGAGAAACCACTAAAGAGAAGAAAGGTTCAGTTTTGCCTATTCTTTCAGAGGTTTCAGTCCATGGTCACTAGGCCCCATCGTTTCAGATATTTGTGAGAAGACAGAACACCACAGGGAGAGCATGGGGCACTGCCAAAATGCTTATTTCCTGAGACACAAAAAGAGAGAAGATGGATACAGGATCTAATTACTGTGCCACCAAGAACTCCAGTGAACTAACTTCTTCCACAGGTTTCTTCTCCTAAATAGAGGTCTCATCATCTCCCACCAGTCATCAGTTTGGACATTTAATAGTCAATACGGTTCAGGGTCATAGACCTATAGTCCTACCACTGGGGAAGTTGGGTCAAAGGCTTGTGGTCAGCTATATAGTGATATCCTGTCTAAAACAAAACACAAGATAAAGAAACGAAACTAAACGACCAAACTGCTGTACTTGTTGTCTTTTGTTATGGAGTGAGACTCACATGTGGGCAGGAAAGGGGTTTCTCTATTTCTGCCCCTACAGTATTTTCAGCACGCAAACAGATGCTTATGGTGTGCTCAGTTGTTCTAGGTTTCTGCATTCCTGGATTCAGTATGTTATTTTGCTTTTTGTCACACTAAAGTGCACACACACCACCATACCACCACCCCACCCCACCCACCACCACCACTAGTAGCAGCAACAGTGGCAAGTAGATGCTTACAGTATCACCCCAACATTACAGATGCCGTGTACCCTCATTTTCTGTTCCCAACATTCCCATCCAATTTGCTTTTAAAGACGTCATGGATGACAATTTATGTGGCTGGCAACAGCTCAGGAATAAGTTGCCCAAAGTTCCTGATGCTCTCAAGTTAATCGAATTTTCTTTTCTTTTAATTGATTTTTATTAGTTTTATTGCTTAAGAATTTCATTTGTGCATACAATGTGTTTTAACAAAACTCACCCCATTCCCTCCTTTCCAAGGTTTCCTCTATCACTCTCACCACCCTCTCTTGCAAACTTCATGTGCTCTTTTAAAAACCCATTGAATCCACTTAGTGCCACTGCCTGTGTGTAGATGGATGCATGGCCATCTACTGGAGCCTGAGTAACTTTCAGGGGCCACTTCCTGAACTGACTCTAGCAGTCAGCTATGGCTTCTTCCTCAGCTAGGGATGGTACTTCCTAAGTCCCTTCCCCGTGTGCCCTGTGATTTTGACTGGATTGATTTAGTGCAGGCTTTGCATATACAGTCAAAGCCACTGTGAGTTCATGTATACAACTGCCCTGTCGTGTCTGGAAAACATTCTTTTGTTACAGTCCTCCACAACCTCTATCTCTTACAATTGTTCCACTGCCTGTTTCATGAAAACCCCCAATTCCTATGGGGAAGAGGATGTGATTTATGTCCCATCCAGGGCTGAGCAACCCACAGTATCTTGTTCTCTGGCCATTGAAAGGTTTTAGATTTCTGTATTAGTGCCATCTTCTTCAAAGAGAAGCTCTTCTGATGAAGACTGAGAGATGCACTCATTTGTGAGTACTAAGATAAGTATACAGTGGAAGTTAATTTCTATGTCCATTTAGCAGAATAATGACTAGTTTATGACTTCCCCAGCTACAAGTTCTTGTTCTGTGTGCAGTCTATGTTTTTTCAATTAAATAGTGAATGAACAAGTTATAGCCCAATGAGAAACTAAGAGGGAGCTGGGAGCAAATGGAATGTTTTCCTGTGTAAAATAACCAGAGTTTGCACAAGAACCATTCCTAGGAGCTGGAGTGAGGGTGGTCTAGTTATGAGTGCCTGCCCAGGGCCCTAGGTTCCATCTGCAGAAAGGGGGGGGGATTCAGGGAGGAGGGAGGGAGAAAGAGAGGGAAAGAGGAAGATTCAAAAGAGGAGAAGGAGGAGGAAGAAGAGAAAGAGGAAGAGGAAGAAGAGGAGGAGGAGGAGGAGGAAGAGGAGGAAAACCAGTCAGATACTCTTAGACCCCAGCTGTCATTGTAAATAATGAGCATAATCAGGACTATAATTTTAGAATCATTAAATCATCATATAGCAAGGTCATTGAGGAAAATCTAACCCACTGAAGAGGTATCGGAGAGCTGCTTGCTGTCTGGCATTGGATTAGACTTAGCCGATGGAAGGAACCAGTATCAATTAAAAAGCAGGAGGAGAGTGATGGCCGAGCCTCAGGAGCCTAGACCCTCCATCAAGGTTGAGTGCGCCCTACTTTACTTTACTCTTTGTCCCTAAGTCCTAAAAGGTGATAGTTCCAACAGTGCCCAGGACAGGTTTCTGTGCTGTTCCTTGTTCGTTTCTCTAAGTGGGGACCTTACCTTTGCTCCTTGGTTTAAATGCCACTACAGTTACCTAGACTGACTGTGTTCCCAAATCTTAATCTTCAGTCTAACACCATTGAGAAATGGGTTTTTAAGAGATGATTAAGTCATGGGCAACCTTTCCTTGTGAATGAATTAGTGGCCTCATAATGAGAGTGTGTTTTCTTTTTTAAAGCTTGTTTAGCCCTTTTGATCTCTCTCAGATGTCCCCTTACCATGCATTGCCTTCTTAGATATTATGAATGAGCAAGAAGCTCTCCTAGCACTTGTGAACCCACGACCTTGGCTTTCCCAGCCTCCAAAACAACAAGCCAAGTCAACCTCTGTTGTGTGTAGCTTTCTTACTCTATCACATTCCCTATCAGCAGCTGAAGGGCCCTGCTCCAACTTCCCTGATAGGCACATGTTCCCTCACTCACTCTGTGCTCACTGACCCACAGTTTTCCTAAGGGCAGCACTCTCTTATACCAAAAGACCAAAGAGACTGCAAGACAAGATTGTATTAGGGGGTCACTATAGCAAGTCTGATGACTCAGAAGGTACCTGCGAAAGCTGCTTTCAAATGCTGTAAATGCCCCAACTTCGGGAGGAAACCACAAGGTAAAGTTTTATATTGTGGTAAAAATTGAGTGCTTTAACCTTTTTAAAGATAGAGCTCAATGTGTAACACGTATGTTTAGATTATCATGTAAGAACCTACACCATCCTTTTTCCAAACATTTCACCATTCCTAACTGTGACTCTGTCCTCATTAAACATGAACTTCTCCCCAATCCTCCGTACCATCAGCACATAGCAGCCGCCATTCTGTTCTGTTGGTGAATTTGACTTTTTTCCATTCAGTATCCCCACTTCCACCCTCCATGCTGTGTTTGACTTTTCTCCTCCACGATGCAGGAAGAGGAAGAGGAGGGAGAGCCACCTTGCTGGGAGAGGTGGAGGAGGGCCAGCCAGCAAGCCAGAGAATAGTGCAGGACAGAGAGATACGGCCTCCATGTGAAGGGGCGGCCCAGTTGCTAAGTAAGAATTATTGATAGGAGGTTAGATTCTATCAGTACTGGAGGCAGATGAAAGCCCAGCTATTGTGCTGACTAAGACATGTCAAAATATAAAGGCTGTGTGTGTGTGTGTGTGTGTGTGTGTGTGTGTGTGTGTGTGTGTCTTTCATTCTGGAACGTAAAGCATTGAGGTAGGTATTGAAACTGTGCCAAAGGTGGATTTTATTAATTATTTAATTATTTATTTAATTATTTAATTCAACAACCTATCACCAGACAGTTGGGTTGTCTTAAAGAAACAAAGGCCCCTTTCCACTAAATTGCCGCATGTACTTTAGAATATACCCATAGTTTTAGGTACAAGAACCCCAGCCATATGGTTCATTTAGGAGAGATGTCAGAATATGGGTGTGTCCTGCAGCAGATGTGTGTGTCCCGGTCTAGAAATGTGGGTATTTGAGTAACACCATTTGTTTTTGTAAGCCTCCAACCACTTTTGAGACCATTAGTCTGTCTATTTAAAGATACACCGACTGCCAAGCAATGGCTTCTGAGGCTAGGCGGGAGTAAACAGCCATCAGAGTTGTCAAGATGCTGATTTGCCCCATCCCGTGAATGTAGAGTAGGCATTGGCTGCTGTGCTCTCAGTCAGGTGGTCGGAACTGGATGAGTCTAGCTGGGAAGCTCAGAGACGCCCTGGAGCATCCTCAGCCATGCACACTGAGTCACCAGTGCTCTGTCCACGGATGGAGAAAAAAACTTTACCCTTTGCCCTCTGACCTCACCCCACACCCACTCTGCCATGCCATAGTCACACCAGGCTGCACTTCCTAGTTCTGGTGCCAGTCACTGGGTGACACTGGCAAGTGAAGGAGTGAGAAGTCAGTGTCTTCTCATCCTTCTGTGGCAGGACATCTCTCTCTCTCTCTCTCTCTCTCTCTCTCTCTCTCTCTCTCTTTCTCTCCTCTCCTTTCTTATATACATATATATGTATATATATTTCAGCCTTCTGAGAGGTCACTCAGCAGAGACTCCCTCCTCACCCTCCCTGGTAATATCTCATGTCCATGGCCTATGTATCCACTGCCCAGCGTAACTCCCTCCGCTGAAATTACTTGAGTTGAATCTGTTTTGCTATTTAGATCTCATCTTCCAAGCCCAGCTGACTTAGCTTTTCAGGTACGAGCAAGCATTGTGCTCTCTAAGACCAGAGGGCTTGGGCTCCGAGCCTCTGACAGGTTCTCACATCTGTGGCTTCCATGTCAGCAGATCAACCAGCCTCAGCCTGAGATACTTGAGAAGAGAGCCTGTCTCTTTAACTGGACACATGCAGACTTCATCACCATCTCTTAAACGATACAATCTATAGTGTCAAGAACATAAATGACAATAGATGCTGGCAAGGGTGTGGGGTAAGGTGGGGTCATATTTACTGCTGGGGGGATGTTGAGCTTGTGAGGCCATTATGGAAATCAGTATGATGAATGGCTCAAAAACCTGGAAAGAGAGAGAGCACATGGCCCAGCTATCCCGATCTTGCATCTACACTGGAAGGAACCTAAGTCAACCAATGACAGAAACAACCGCACATCTGCACTTAGTGCTGCATTATTAGCAATAGCCAGGAAATGGAACCATGTTAGGTACACATCAATGGATGGATGGATACAAAAACATGTGATACATGCATACAATGGAATTTATTCTGCTGTAATCAAAAACGAAATGGTGGAATTTTCAGGAAAGTGAGTGCAACTGAAAATCACTGTGAGGAGAAATAAGCCAGACTTGGAAAGACAAACTGCTTCGTGTTTTATTTCTTATGTAAAACATAGATTTAAAATTAATAATGTATATATTACATATATGCCTATCTTTATGTATGACCTTGCGTGTTTTCTTAAAACTAGAAAGAGGAACATTCATGAGGGGAAAGACAAGATCTTGAGGGAGCTTGGAACCAGAAAAGGTAGTGTAATAAGAAAATGGAAGCTACAGCTTCCACTTGGGAAGAAAGGGAACCAGCTGGCGGTAAAGAACAGACGTGAAACACGGCAGCGGGGGCGTGTGTCATGATGGCACCATCACAGCTGCAGGGAATGAACAGCTTTCGATGAGAAGAATTGTTTAGGTGATGCCAAGTGCATTTCTGACTTCTGTTCCAAATTTTCTATCCACGAAGGACCCATGAGGGCAGTTTTTAAACATTTTATATGTACGAATGTGCACACATATGTGCTTGGTGTCTGCTGAGGTCAGCATAAGGCATCAGATCCTTTGGAAGCAGAGTTGCAGATGGTTGTGAGACACCATGTGGGCGCTGGAAATCGAATCCTGTACAAAAGCAACAAGTGCTCTTAACCGCCAAGCGATCTCTCTGCTGTCCCCCAAAGACATTTGTAATGACCTTGTCTTTCTCTAGAGATCAGAATCCTTCGCATTTGATCCTTCACTAGGACCTTCTGGGAATGTATTAGTTAACCCTTACTGCATCCCACAGCAATGAACTTCCGCGTGGCATTCATTGGTTTATTCATTCATCAGTGAATGAATTTGCATTCACTCTCACATAATAAAGTGAAGTGTGCTGTTGTTTTGCATATACCCTAGGCATACATTATTCACACTGACTTCTTGTCAGCATTAAAAAAAAAAAAATCATTGCTTCTGGGCTGGGGTTAAAGCTCAGAGGCAGAGCACTTGCTAAGCACCTGAAAGACCCTGGGTTTCATCCTTGGTGCTGCAAAAACAAACAAGGACCTATCGCTTCTGCTGTAGTAAGAAGTTTCCAGGTGAAATTATGCGTCAGAACCTACTCCTGATTCCTTATTTGGTTTTTAATCCTTCTTTTTTATCTTTAGCCACCCCTTTAGCCTCGTATACGTACAGTACAATCTGGAAACCCTTGACTCCTATGGGCACAGTTTCTAAGAAGCAGTCAGCCAGTAGCCATGTTCATGTCTCATAGAGGTTAACTCTTCAGACTGCAAGCACCATTACTAGTCTGTGCTCAGCATATGCGCTCTGAAGACATGTGGCCCAAGTGAGAATGGAGTCTTGGAGGCATAGCTAAACAGCTGTTGCTGTGATAACTAATGTTTATTTTCTGTGATGGTGTCAGAGTTACTCCTGGCACATAACTGGTAACCCAGCCCCTAGCAAGTGCCTGGCCAAGTGCTGATGGAGGGCTTCTATAATTACAGCAGGAGGGAAGGCTTGGTTTCCATCCTTTTAGCACTATGAAGGGAATTTAGGGGCAGGAGGGAGTAGAAACTGTCTCTGGTAAACGAACAGGCAAATCGTGTAGTAGATTTCCTGGATTCGGAAGCTTAGAGATCGCCCCGCTTGTCAGATGCTGAGAACCCTCTTATAACGTTGAGATTTGTGAGGATGTGAGAAATTAAAACCATGTAGGGAAACATTGTGCTGGGGCATGTGGGAATTAAATGACAAGAGTGCTGGGATAAACGCTCTTTTCATAGTTCCAAGAGTGAGGAGTATGAAGGCCAAGGGGAGAAACTCCACCCTGAGAAGAGAACGAGGAAAACTCTGCAATCTAAGAGGTAATCGAATAACCAAAAAGCACAGGAAAGCAAACAGGCAGCTCAGAACAGATGGGAAAGTATCCCTCAGCTCAAAGCCAATTTCCAGGTGGTATGAAGGGGAATTCCACGCTGACCCTCAGGTAACCCTGGAGAGCAGCCAGCCCTGGTGACAACAGCCTGGCAACCCCAGGCTCAGAAGGAACAAGCAAGCCTTTCAGAAGCTTTAAACCCAGGGCTAAGATGTGGTCAGAAAGAAACCCCTCTTGCTTGAAGGATTAGTTTTAGAGAATAAACATTGTATAATTCACCATAGCATAGAGTGCTATAGCCAGAAGACTCCGGAATAGAGTCTATTAAAGGACGGAAATATTCTGAGGATCAGAAAACATGAAACAATCGCCAATTCAGAGTCTCTTGGGGTGATCTTGCCACAGACTGGGGCCACTAGGGGCAGTTATGGAGTGGCAGGATCTCAAAGATTTGACTAGAAATGTTAACAGTAGGAACAGGGGCTGAGAGGACTTGTGGGTTGATGACTCCATTGTCCATGGGGAGACTAAGACCAACCAATCAATATAGTGTATTACAGAGGCAACCCTGAGATTGCCATGAACAAGACTCAGGGCCCACGCCTGGCCCCACTCCCTCCAGTGTAGGACCTAATGGATCCATACACAGTGAGGCATTTGGAAACAGCTCAGAGCATAAACATTTGCAAAACCCCTGGGAGCACGGACTGAGCCTCCGAAACAAGTAGGCACGGATCCAGTTCATGTGACACTGAAGCTCTTCCGGGCTTGCGGCAGCTACAGGTGCCTCCCCCAACCTCTACTCCCACTGGGATTCTAGGGGTGCTTTGGAGTGAATATAGCCCTACAGCAGAAAATATGCATTTAACCACACTGGTGGGTAATGAGGGGCAGGGCTTTCCCTACCTTTCAGCACCAACCTGCCTGCTTCGGTGGGGCTTGAAGGAATTACAATGGCTTCAGCTGTGGCCCAGCACCTGAAGGTCTGGTAGATTCTACTGTTTAAGAACCCAAAAAATGCCTTTACCGTCCAAGTACCTCAACTATGAGATTTTTAAAACTTGTTTGCCCCCCCACCTCTCTCTCACTCTCTCTTCCAGTTTTGCTTACATATTTTATTCATATTTTGTTATCCTTTGATTGAATCTTGTAATGTCTTGCCTTTTTCCTTTTCTTCATATAAAAATCTTGCTTTTTAATTTTTCACTCTCCCTGCTACCCTTTGTTCTATTTCATTTCCTCGTTATTAATATTCACTGTTGACTTTATTCTGTATTATTCTGTCCATTTCTTTTTTATTGTTACCTTTGGTAGTTCACTTCTTAGACAATGTCTTTCTATAAACAGAAACAAATTTGATGTGTTTCTATAAACACATCAAAACAGATGTGTTCTGTTTGCGGGTTATTGCTACCTTGTTATTTGTTCTGTTTTCTCTGAACAGAACTGGATCCAGTTCCCACAGGAAGGAGACTCTTACATAAAAGTGGAAGGAGTTTCCACCCTGATGGTGTGCAAATCTTGACAAGACACGCCAGAAACATGGGGGGTGGGGGAGCACAACATGATTCCTTCAAAAGTTCAACTCTTCAGTAAATGAATCCAAAAATATCAATGTAGATGGACTTCTGAACAAAGAGTTTAAAAGTTTGTTTTTTAAAGTGGTCAATGAATTCAAACGAACAGATGAATGAATTAAGAAAGATAATTCAACAAAAAGATGAAAATTCTGAAAAATATCAAAACAGAACTTGGGAAAGAACAATCAAATAAAAAGCTCAGTGGAGGGCCTTGTTGCCTCAGTTTCTTTTTCTGTCACCATGATGAAATCCTCTGACAGAAACACCCAAGGAAGAAAGAATTAATGTTGGCCCATAGCTCCAGCTTACAGTCTGTCAAGATGGTGAAGTCAAGTCGTCTGGATCTTGAAGCTACTGGTCACATGTGTTTACAGCCAGAAGAGAGCAGGAACATATATGCTAGTGATAGACTCTTTCTGTACTTTAGAAGATGTCCTTCCCAAGGGATATCCCTGCCTACAATTAAGATGTATCTTCACACATCAACTAACATAATTGAGATAACTCCCCACATGCCTACCCACAAGGCCTTCTCCCAGGGGATTCTAGATTTTGTCAAGTTGAAAATCAACATTAACCATCATACTTACCAAAGGAACAGATAAATTAGAAGAGAGAATGTCAGGTACATAGAAAATAAAGGGGAAAGGCAAAGGATTAAGGTACAAATTAAAGGCACAGAAAACCTAACCGGTGAAATAATAGCACAAAGTTCTCAACTCCAGAAGGGCATGAATATCCAGGTACAGGAGCATTTAGGGCCCTGTGAATCACACCCAGAAAAGAGCCTCTCCACATCTTGTTATTTAAGGTAACAAAGGTGCAGAAGAAGAATAGTGAACTCTTCAAGAGACAGCACCCAGACACTTGTTAAGGCAAATCAGTCAGGGAAGAGGGTAACATGATCAGGTATTGGATTGGGGACAGGACTGAAGTCCTGAGGGCCAGCAGAAAGAATGGAAACAGGTGACCTCGGGAGGTAGGAGGTGGCGGGACCCTCCAGAATGTATCAGAGACCTTAGAGGTGACAGACTCTCGAGACTCAAAGGGGGGACCCTAGATGAAAGCCCCTACAATGGGGAGAGGTTGTAGAGCCCACCTCCAGCAGAAAGACAGGACATCAAGTGAGGGATGGGGTTACCATCCCACAGTCAAAACTCTGACCCATAATTGTTCCTGTCTGAAAGAACTGCAGGGACAGAAATGGAGAAGAGCCTGAGGAAAAGGGGGTCCAATGACCAGCTCAAATTGGGACTCATCTCAAGGGGAGGTTCCAAGGCCTGACATTATTACTGAGGCTATGGAAAAAGGGATCTATCACAGCTGCCCCCTGAAAGATCCAACAAGCAGCTGAAAGAGTCAGATGCAGATAATTACACCCAACCAGTGGACAGAAGCTGCTGACCTCTGTGGTTGAATTAGGCAAAAGCTGGAAGAAGCTGAGGAGGACGGTGACCTTGTAGGAGAACGAGCAGTCTCAACTAACCTGGACCCCCGAGAGCTCTCAGACACTGGATCACCAACCAGGCAGCATATGCCAGCTGAGATGAGGCCCCCAACACATGTACAGCAGAGAACTGCTGGGTCTGGGTTCAGTCAGAGAAGATGTACCTAATTCTCAGGAGACTGGAGGTCCCAGGGAGTGGGGAGGTCTGATGGGGTGAGGGCTTGGGGGGTGGGGACATCCTTGTGGAGATGGGGGAAGGAGATATGGGATGTGGAACAGGCAGAGGGTGGACTGGGAGAGGGATAAGATCTGGACTGTAAAAAGAAAGATTAAATAAATAACAAAACAAAACAAAACTGTAGATCCCTCAGCAGAAAATAAAAGGACAGGAGAACATGGAGTAATGTATTTCAAACTGGGAAAGGAAATAACTGCTAACATGGATTGACATAGCAAAGCTATCCTTCTGCATCAGACGTGAGAGAAGGGTTTCCCAGCTAAGCATAAACTAGAGAAATCCATGATCACAAATCAGAAGATAAACCAAATCAGCCTGTCACTTAGAAGGTGCTAAACAAACAAACAAACAAACAAACAAACAAACAAAGCAGGACAGTATTGTGTAAGCCTCTCCAGAACAGAAGCAAGGGAACAAGCACAGATATGTAACAGTTTCTGACATTTTGTTGATTTTCTTCTAGTTGTTTTGAGTGCTCTATGTCTGTGTCCTTTTTCCCTCATTCTTCCTAAAGGTTTAAAGATTCAACAAGTTCATCTTGTTTTTCTTTCCTGAGACAGTGCCCTACTATGTAGCCCTTGCTGGCCTGGAAGCTGCTGCATAGACCAGGCTGACCTCACAGAAAGCTACGTGTTTCTGCCTTCTGAGTGCTGGGATTAAAGGCATGTGCCACTATTCCAATTTACATGCCTTAAAAAGAAAAATCAATGTGTTTTTTAAGACATATTTTCATTTTTAAATTAAGAATTAAATAATTATCCCCTTTCCCTTTCAACTTCACAATTTCTCTTATGTGCCTTTCCTTGCTCCCTTTCAAAATCAAACATTTTGGTTTGGTTTGTTTTTTCTAAAAAATTTTTCCTTTATTGAAAATAATTTTTCATACATCATGTTTCAGATTACAGTTTTTCTTCCCACTTCCTCCCCATTGCCCCTCCCTCCCAGATCCACATTCTTTCTGTCTCTCCTAGAAATCCAACAGGCTTCTAAGGGACAAATAAAAAAAAATAGGCAAAAAAAAAAAAAAACCAAATTAGAATATGAAAAAACAAACAAAAATGAGCCAAGAAAAAAGTATGAGAAATGCACAGAGACACAGATACACATTTACACCCACAAGAACCCCTAACCAGAGCCATAATAGATACAAAAAGGACCTGTAAGATTAAAAAAGAAAAAACAATCAGCCCTGACAACATTATGAGACAAAGAACTGCCAAAGATGCTATTGATCTTTTCAGAGAACTCTGATTAATACATTATTCAATTCCTATAATAGAATAAACTGTACAGCTATGAAGGGGAGTCGATGACAGAAGGAAATGGGGCCTAGAAGCGGGACTCAGGAGGCTCTGTCACTCCAAGGTTGGCCCATTCTGAATTAAATACAAAGCTCACTGTGTGGTGTGTGGATCATATGACCTCGCAGCCCTTAGCTTCAAAATTCAAAACACTGGGGTTGGGTATTTAGCTCAGTGGTAGAGCGCTTGCCTAGCAAGTGCAAGGCCCTGGGTTCAGTCCCCAGCTCTGAAAAAAAGAAAAACAAAACAAAACAAACAAAAAAATAGCCTTTAAAAAAAATTCAAAGCACTGAATTGAAGGCAGATCAATAACCCATAACATATTGATAATTTGATAGATTGAAACACATACATTTATTTACATAGTAAATATAAACTTGCCTGGGATTTTCACAAATTCATATTTTTGAAGAGGAAGAAATAGAGAAGACATTTTGGGAGATTCAGGAAACTCCTTAATTATGTTGGGTGTCTGGCGTGAAACTACACTAAAACTTTGGACACTGTGAAAATTATTTAGCCTTAGTAAAATACAATATCCTGTCTGGAGGCCTGGGAGGAAGAGAGTCCTTTAGAGGAAGCTTACGCAAATCTTTTAAAAGTGTTCTTGGACACGAGGAAGGCAACAGTTGACTGCATCAAGTATGAACACGGGAGAAACACAGGGATTTTATTTCACTTAAAGTACACAAGAAGTTCAGCAGTCACAGGAAAGCTAGAAAACGCCCAGGAGGGGAGAGGGATTTGGTTTGGCTAAGCCAAAATCGTTGAAAGTTAAACGGTGACATTTGACACAGTCAAGATGTCACCTTATTTGTTAACCTCCCGTTGAAATGAACCTTTCCTCCCCAACACAAGAGGCCCTGTTCTCCAGTTTACCCCAGGTACTCAGCGCTCTGATTTTTGGAGGTTTCCAGGCAGCACAAAGTGACTAGGAAAACGTCGCAGGTGTGCGTGAAGCGACCCTGGCACTCACCGATTCTTTGATGCTTCGCGGGTCCCAGAGAAGCATTTTAACAGAGCCGTGGATAACTGATGCTCACCGGAGCTGGTGAAGACAGGTTGGCAGTCACTTATATTCCATCTGGAACTTCACTGTCAGGCTACAAGCTTAGAGTTTAGGTCTAAAAAGGTACGGGTGACCCCAAGGAAAGGGATGGGGGCAGAGGGCTGTAGGAATGCTGGGGTGGGGAGGAAAATGTTGAGAGGGGTTAGGAGGAATGATAAAAAGACAAGTGGAACTGGTGCTCCTTCCTTGATTAAGAAGACATCCTGAAAGCAAAGGAGCCCAGGAGATCTCATCTAAATTCCCATCGCTGTAAGGGGTGGATCAGCTCCTCAAAGAAAAGGTCAACCAAATGAAATAGATGACAGCCTTCCTGCGCAGTCCCGGAGAATGGTTCCTTCCCTCCATCCCACCGGTGCTTGGTTCTGTACCTAAAGGTGGTTCTAGTCCATTCCAGTTGCTATAACAAACTCTCACAGACTGATAGATTATCCACAATGGAAGGTTATTTCTTACATTTCTTGAAACTGGAAAGTCCACAACCAAGTCCCAAGCAGAATGGGCATCTGGTTTGTGTATTTTTTTTTTAATTCCTCTAATACATGACCTCCTGAAGTAAAAAAGCCAAGAGGCCCTTTATATCAGGGCACTAATTCTACTGATGAGGCTTCACCCCAATAATATAAGCACATCTTAAAGTCTCCAGTTTGAATATTGTCACCTTGGTGACATATTTCAACATACAAATTTATGCATTCAGACCAAAGTACATGTTCTGTACTCATGAAAATGTCCACATGGTACACATGAATTTTTATAGGAAGAAAAATATGAATTACTTAGGAAATTTATTTTGAATTGATACAAAATATAAGAGCTGTACAGGTTAAGAGGATATCATGTAATAATATTTAATACATCGATAATTGCTTAAGATTAAACATAGTTGGGGTTGGGGATTTAGCTCAGTGGTAGAGTGCTTGCCTAGCAAGCCTTGGGTCCTGGGTTCGGGTCCCCAGCTCCGAAAAAAAAAAAAAAAAAAAAAAAAAGATTAAACATAGTTGCCTCCTCAACTATTTACTGTGAAAAAATCATTTTGACATATATATTCTATAAATTCACAAGATTTACTTACTCCTTTTCCCAAATCACTTATTTCTATCAGTAAAAATGACAAGGAAAAAGACACCCTAAATGTGTATTCTTGTTGGGACAAAAATAAAGCAGAGAGCTTCAATTATGGAGGCAAAAATTAATCTTTTATTGTGAGATGCACTGTTTAAAAATCTCTAAGATGGGACTGAGAGGTGGGTCGGTGTGAAGACCTGGGTTGAGTTCCAATCCCCAGCACCCATGTGAAGCTGGGCCAGTGCTGTTTGACGAGGTTGAGGAGAATACCAGGAGAATCCCCAACAACTCACGGGCCAACGATGTATATGGCTATGAATGAGACAGACCCTGATCTTCAACAAAGTAGAATGTGAGAACCAAAACTAAAGTTGTCCTCTAACTTCCTTGTGCACTCCATACAAGCATACACTAGCATTCACACACATGCACATGCACAAGCACATGCACACACATTTCTGAGGTGGGTGGGAAGTAGGAATAGGAGGTTTTGAGAAAAACAAAACCATTATATCGCCTTCCCTTTTTCTTCTTTCTTCCCTTTCCCTCTTCTTTTCCTTTCTTCCTTCCTTCTTTTAAAATCACTCTCCAAAAGAGGCAAGCCAGCATGTCTTTGGATTTAAGTTGATGAGGTCAAGGGTTATTTCCAAGAGGGGTTAGAATTAAGTATGGGAAAGATAACTGACTACGAGATGGTGTCTGGCCCCAACATATGCTCCTCACATGAACGGGGAGAGCTCCGTCAATTCTTCTTTCTAGGCACTTGAAGGCTCACCAGTCTGCTGCTGTGGTAGCACATTGTGGATGGGAGAATAAAAGTATTAAGAGAGGTAACTTTTCTTGCTTTAATTTCTTGTTTTGACATGGTAAGGCACAACAAGAGAAGGAATGAGAGCCCCAAATGTCATTGACTGTTATTTAATGGGTAATAACTTTCGGCTTGGCTCCGTTCACACGAGCCATGAGGGTCAGTGACTGTAAACTCCTTTAGCTTCAGGAATTTCAGTCTTGATTCCAGAACTAATGGATATATCTGAAAAGAATGTGTGCGTTGGATGACCGCGTCCCTGGAAAAGCCAAACAAACAAACAAGCTCAAGTTAGGAATGTCTGTGGCTTCCCGCTTATCATGTCCTCTCCTTCATAAATCTGGATATTTATGGAAAACCAGCTTTTCGGAGTAGGCTGTTTTCAGGAACATTCCAGAAGCAAGAAACTCAAGGTCTGTTTTTCTTAAATTGAAAAGAAAAATGTAGGAGGGAGAAGGAAAGAAGCTAGAAGTGGGAGGAAAGAACCAGACTTAGAAGAACCACAGTTGAACTTCAAGCCTTTTCTGGAAGCCCTCTGCAGCACCTGCTAGGGCCCAGGCCTAGGCTGTTAGCCTGATTTTCCAGGGCTAACTCTCCTTCAAGGCTACTCAGCTATGGCAGTCATGCCGAATACTGCTGCTCCCGATGACTGTCCCACTTGCTTAGGATGCCTCTACCCATCTCTGATGTCCTTATAGGGCCGTGCCACATATAGGCAGGCACTTGGCTGTTGTGGTTGCACAAGTCTGAAAGCTCTTGGTCCTTCTTAAAGATTCCAGACCGAGGAATGAATTCATTTTAATCAGGTCTCAACGGGAAACAAAAATGGAAACAGAAAAGTGTGGGGCCCTAAGATGGCCCACTGCTGGCTGCCAGAATGGCAGTTGCTGGTTTATAGCCCTGACTTTGTAGCCTATCACATTCTAGGCTGACTATACCATGCAGGCCATCAGGAATTCCTAGACTGCTCTGCCTTGAGGCGCTAACACTTATATTTCTTAGAAGGTCCTTGGACAGGAGCGGATTGCACAGTTGTTCTGGGCTAGACTCTCCTATAACTCAGAACAGAGCCTCTCCCCTCTGCCCCAACCACTACAGCCACACAGCTGTGCAGCATAAGTTTACTGGAATGTGCACACATTTCTCTCCAAGGAACCCAGCCTTTGGTGACACTCATCATTCTCTTTCTTTCATGAAACTGAAGACCAGAGTGGAGGTTTGCCACCCAAGACTTTAGTAGACAGCAGTCAATGGCAGGGCAGTAATTATGACTGGGCATCAGACTCTAATTAGAAAAAGGCAGAAGACAGGTGCCCTGTACTATTGAGTGTTGGGGGGGGGACACTTATTCTTGAAACATTACATACTCTTATAGGCTAAGGAGATGTCTTCTAAAATAGTCTGAACTAGGATCTACTTATTTCCCCAAGAGAAATTCTGGTGCCAGCTCTTAAGATTACTTTTATCTCTCATTACAATTATTTTGCCTACCAATGTCAGAAGTAAAAAATGCCAGTGTTCTCACCATTCAGAATTAGTCATTGCTAATAATAAGGGTTATTTTTTCCTGTTAAATAAAACTTCCAGGAGCCATTGTTTCGCACTGGGCTCTTGTATTAGGCCCATCAAACCAGACTACAAACCTGAGTGAAGTTATTCATACTAGATGTCAGTTAAACTAACTTCAGTTAAGCTAAGAGGACAGGACATTTTCCCAGTGAAAGCAGAATCACAGCTATCAATCAACAAGGCCTGGTGTCCTTAAGCCCATCATAGTAAGGAGGTCTCCTCAGTTTCAATCATATATGGAAATTGACTTTGCAATACCACCATGATGGTTAGAACTGGCAGACTCTGATAACCTGGAGGATGGGCCTCTGAACATGCGAGTGTGTGTGTGTGGTGTGTGTGTGTGTGCATATGTTTATGTGTCTTACCTACATTAATTTATGCAGGAGACCCTTCTTAATTGTGAGCAGGACCACCCCTTGGGCTGTATATCACTTAAAAATGAACTAAGCATATACTCGCCCTTGTCAACCTGGTTGTGGACAGAGTGCAACTGTTCCCTCAGACTCCTGCTGCCTTGACTTTCCTACCATGATGTACTGTGCCTTAAACTATGAGTTAAAGTATGCCCTTTGTTTTTTAAAGTTGCTTTTCTCGACAGGAACAGGAATGAAAACAGCTGAATACTTTATTATTTTTTGTCTCTGCTTTCTTCTACCTTTCTCTGCCAGTAAAGCCAGCCTCCTCCACCAGCTCATGAGTATCCATCTAAATATTCAGATATAGCACTGCTGACTTAGGAACTGCTGATGAGAGATCTACCTATTGCTAATGGAATTTTAGTCTAATTTTGATGAAATTTTGTTTTTCTAAGTTTTCCTCTTTTTTCTGACACAAAATAAGATATAATAATTAATATTCTGTTATAGATATTGCATTTCAACATGGAAATTTATCAGTTCTTCCCTTCCTTCCTTTCCTCCCTTTTTCCTTCATCCAACCTTCCTTCCTTGCTTCCCTGTCTCTCTCCTTCCTTTCCTTCCTTCCTTCCTTCCTTCCTTCCTTCCTTCCTTCCTTCCTTCCTTCTTTCCTTCCTTCTTTGGTGGCCACTGGTACATCCGAAAAACAAAGAGAAGGTTGGAGTTTTCTTGGGAAAGATAAAGTTTCAGAAGATGTTTGAATAAAAGCTCACTAATGCTGGTGTTGTTGAGCATCCTACATCAGCCTACAACCAAAGCAGGCGTGTTGGTGGTCTAGAATCCTTGCATGTGAGTCCAGCGTTCTCACACAAGCAGCTCGATGTCCTTACGCAGCCAGCTGTTCTGTACCATTCCAAATAAGCTATCATTTGGAAAACATTTGGTGGTAGTTCCAGCTTTGGGACAAATCATGCATGGTGGTCTCTCCCCATGCTCTTTCTCAGCAACATGAGCCTAGCGTTTTATTAAAAAACAAAACAAAACAAAACAAACCTATCTGGGATCTGACAACTTCCACTGCATTGAAACGTTCCAACCACTCTCACTAGCTTCCAAGTTGATATCCAGACTGCCTGGCTTGAGCTGAGAGTCCCTATGACCAATCCTATAGATTCCCCCAAAGGTGGTATAAAAGGGTATCAGGAACCTCTGGTCAGCACCACTCCCCACAGCTGTTTAGATTAACTACCCCAGAATACTCTGGAGATCTGATGGAGACTGACAGAGACTAGATTGGGGACAGGGGTTGGGGGTGGAGGGAAGGAGGCCAGTACAGAAGCAGCCGCCATCTGCTTTGTGCTATCTCCTCCGGACTCTGCTGCTAACTCTTCCTATGCCCCCCACCCACCAAATCTCTGAAGGAAGATTAACTTCAGAAGGCTAGCTTCTGCCTGCTGGGTTTCCACACATCCCAGGTGATCTAGTATATTCCCCAGAGCTCCTACAACCTTATAGTCTCTCCGGGAGACTCTGTGAAAGATTTTCTTACAAGACTTCAGCTAAACTATTTTTAAAATAGTTCCTAACATTTCCCCAAGTCTTCGGGGAGCAGATGGCTTCCAGATAGCCCAAAGTCAGACAACATTCAGCAGGAAAAAAAATTATTTGTGACAGCTCACTGTTCTATTTTTGGTTTGGGGTCCTCTGGTCCCCTCCTCTTCTACAAACAATTCCATCCAAACACTGTTGAGGAAGGTGCTCTCTGCTCAACAGAAGCAGAGAGTAGGCATTCTCTGGGGAGGGAGTGTGCAAGGCAGAGGAGAAAGGAAGCAGGTGATCACCACACTAGAGGCCTGAACACGGTGTCTAGGATGATAGTGAAGGCAGTCACATCCAGAAACTGACCTGGGACCAGGGCTGACTTTCATAAGCAACAGTGGCGCCCTAAGTCATAAGAGTGTGTGCAAAGGGTGGCATGTTCAAACCTCTGAGGCCAAACATCCCATCAGCATGGGCTCTGCCTACATCTGTTCATGTGTCCATGTGGCTATGTGGACCCACACTAACTGAAAGAGGCCACACAGTCACGTGCCTTCCATTCTCTATTCCTGCTGAGTGTTGGAAAACCACTGAGAACAGAGGTTCCAGGACACTTGGGAAGGCTATTCATCATAGTTCATATACAATAGCACACAGCCCACAAGCAAGAGACACATGGGTATGTAGAGTGTGCACTAGACATGCTACCGTACACCAGTAACTATCTGTGCTGCAGTTTGAGTGTGTCCGCCCAGAAGCATGTGCTTCTTAGAAACCTTCCTAAAGCAACAAATGGGAAGTGTGTCGTGAGGATCCACCTCATCAAAGGCCTTGATCACTTTTACCTTCTGTGCTTCGAACTGTTGGTCAAATGGGTTGTAAATGACCAAGTCTCTATTATTAGGGTACAATCAAAGTACTTAGGCAACAAGCCCAAGAACTCAGACGAATCTTTTCCACATTCACTGTAGTGTAATTACTCTAATTACAGTCAGGAAACCAGTGAATAGGGCTTATCTTTCCCCACATCCTTGCAAGCATTTTCTGCCATTTGTTATCTCACTGTTAACATCCTGTCTGGAATGTGATTGTATCACGGCTAAAGATGTTAGACACTCTTTCCAAACATCTATTGGTTAGTTGTATTTTTAATTTTGAAAACTCTATTTAGCTCATTAGTCCATTTATTGATCGAATGATTAGTTCCATGTGTATTTAGTTTTTATAGTCTTTATGTATCTGAATATTAGTCACTTATCTGAAGTGTGATCTGTAGCCATATATTTCTCACAACCTACTTTAATAAGGGTTCAACCTCCCCACTAGCCCACCATCCACCAGAGGTAGTGGAAAAGAAAGTTATTAGGATATGTGGGGGGCAAATCCATTTTTCACTGATCTCAGTCCAGTCCACTAGCGATCACCACACATGAATCAGCAGCCGCTGTCCAGTCCACATGGCAGACACCACACACAAACCAGCAAGGGCAGTTCAATCCAGAAGAAAGCACAGGGCTTGAGTGCCAATCAATCTGAGTCCAATGAATCGGCAAGAAGCTACGGGAATCTACTGAGAAGTTCTTTGGTGAGTTTCTCTCTATGAAACCACCACAAGCGAAGCTCAACAACGCAATACATGTGGTGGTGAACCAATACATGTATATCGTCAACGAAGACTAGCGAAGCTGAACAAAGTGAACCAATGCTCGAACTCCTACTGTATCTAGGGCCATATTTATATTCTTTCTAAACATCATGTGTACTTGTTATGGCAAAACATCGTTTCACCTGTGTCTGCTTCAGCAAAATGTCATTATAACCTGAGTCTCCAAAGAAACCAGAATTTTCCACTTTAATGATCAGCAATTACTTTCCCCCATTCTGCAGGCTGTCTCTTTATGATGATAACCATTTCATTTGCTGTGAAGAAGCTTTTTAGTTTAATCTAATCCCATTGTTAGTTCTTAGGATTATTTCTGGCACTATTGAAATCCTATTTAGAAAATTCTTAGGGGTTGGGGATTTGGCTCAGTGGTAGAGCGCTTGCCTAGGAAGCGCAAGGTCCTGGGTTCAATCCCCAGCCCCGAAAAAAAAAAAAAAAAAAAAAAGAAAATTTTGCCTTTTTTTTTTTTAATCTTGAAATACCTTACACATGCTTAGTTTTAGTAGCTTCAAAATTTTAGATCCTTCATTAGGGCTTTGGTCCATTTCGAATCAGGTTTAGTGCAAGGTGGGAGATGTGGATCTAGTCTTCTCACAGTATTTCAGAAAGAGGGGATCTTTTCTACCATCTATGGTGTCTTATAGCTTTGTCAAAAAGTAGGTGGCTGTAATTGTGTGGGCTTATTTCTCTCCCCTCTAGTATATTCTCCAACTTCACACATCTGTTTTTGTGCCAGTACCATGTTGTTTTGTTTCCTAATCCAATAAAGTCAACCAAGTTATCAGTTATTGAATTTGGTTTCAGGAACCCACTGTGTGTCTTGGGGTGTATTCTCCTTTCGTGAGAGGACACTACCAGCACAGCACACATTGCAGAAGCAGAAACTTAACCTCAGCCTCTGTGACCACCGCCTCTCACCACAACAGCACAGTGAGATTGTTGGTAAATTGCCCATCACACGGGAAGGTGGCAGGTTACACTTTCATTGACCACTTTATTGAGATCAAGAGAATCTGAGTTTACATATGGGCTCCTGTGGGTGGGTTGGGAACTCCCATTCTGCAAGTTTTATCCATGAGTTCGCACTGGCACCTTCAGGTTGTCCATGGCTTTAGGAGGAACCTATCTATGTTGGGCACTCTTTCAGAGAACCTCCACTATGCTTTGAAGGAGCCCATTATTCTTCTTCAGGCTTGGCCTTTTGGCCAAACTTGAAGTTCTTTCAAGTTCCAATTTTAGAACAGAACTGAAAAAGAAATAATCTATCAAGAGTACCCTGGGCCAAGTAACTGGGGGCCATTTTCTGTGTTTAGACACTCCCCCCTCTAGCATAGGAAACCCCCTTACAGCACTGTTCTTTGTTTGCTGGTTTCGCTGTCTAATGCTCACATTCAGATCAATAAAACGAGGGGAGAACAACTCCTGGTAGACTACCAAAAATATGCAAAATATTTGGTTGAGAAAACCTTTTTTCCAGAGCCCTAGGATATAAAATTAGACTTCAAGTTCCTTGATGTGATCCTGTGATTTTAATGTTTATAAAACTTGCTTTGGTAGATTCGGTCTTAGTATCCTCTGTCATTGAGGATAGCAAGCTCAGAAATTGTTGCCTGAGGCAGGGGAAGAAGACACTGGTTCTGGTGAGTTTCACTCAGAGACTGTTACCTGAGGAAGAGGATGCTGAGTTGCAGGTATTTAAAAATACATCTAGGAACTAATTGGGAACTTTGACTCTGACAACTGCCATTAATGATTAACCACATTCCTCAGGCTCAGGAACCATAGAAATAAATGCAAAAATACCCTTCAGTTTTCCCCAGATCACGAAGGAATTCTTGGGGCTGAAAAGGGAAGCTAGGAGAGGAGCAACCTGAGCTTGCTTGTGATTTTTAACAGAAAGACAAACCTACAGAAGGCTCTGCTCTCTCTACTTTTCTTTGCTGAAGTAAAGAGCATTTTTTTTTTACAGGAAAAAGATACATACAATGAAACTTACCCTTCTATTTTTAAGAATGCAGTTCTCTGGCACTGGAACTTCATAATGCCACACATCCTCATTCCTTCATCTTCAGAACTCTTTCCTCTTCCTGGACTGTGCCTATCCTCATAAATGCCAGCTTGAGTGTTTCTGCCATTGACTTTTCTGAGCAACGCTGCTATGAACAAAGGAGAAGGAAACCAGAGTCCCACTTTCAGTTCTGTTTGACACATTGACCAAAGTAGATCCTTGACATATAATAACATATAATTCTATATTTAGATTTCGAGGAGCAGCATATTGTTTCCCACAGCGTCAGCTCTGCTTTACCTCCACACCAGCAAAGCACGGGGCTCCCATTTCTCAGTACCTGTGCCAGCATTTGTAGCTTCCTGTTTTTAACATACATGTTTTATCAACTCACTTTTTGTCACTACAGTGAAATGCCCGAGGCAGTCTCTATAAGAAAGAACTTATTTTCCAGCTCCCATTTCTGGAACTCTGAAGGTATGGCATTAACATCAGTTAGGCTCTGGTGAGGATCTGGTGGCAGGTGGCTTACAGTGGCTGAAGAGCATGAAAGAGAAAGGGAGAACATTACAGACCTCAAGAAGCTAATGAAGAGCCGTGGCACAGGCCTATGGCTGCAGTTGCTTGGGAGGTTAATCCAGGGTAATTGAAAATTCAAGTTTTTCTTGGGCCATGGAGTTAGTTCAAGGGCACTCCCGGCAATTCGGTGAGACTCTATGTTAAACTAAAAAGAGGAATGTTAGAAATAAGTTTAGTGTTCAAAGTTTGCCTAATTGTGTGTGAGGCTTTAGGTTTCATCCCAAAATAAACACACACACACACACACACACACACACACACACACACAGAGAGAGAGAGAGAGAGAGAGAGAGAGAGAGAGAGAGAGAACTAAAGGGAATGGGAGGAGCCATTATCACTGTAACAACTCTCTTGACACTTGACCAAAGTCTCATGATACCAACTTCAATCTCTACCAAAAGGATTTCCAGTGACCTAACCAATTCTTCCTCAGGCTCTGCCCTTTTACAATCCTACAACCCCTTAAGCTCACTACACTTGAGATCAAGATCAACAATACACTTATACACTATGTTCACACCATAGCAACCCCAGGCATGGGTGAGAAACAGCATCTCTCCACTGAAGTCTTTGAAAAGAGTACATCTTGGAATGCGCCTCCAACTGGTTTTAAAAGCATTTTCTAGCTTGAATCACAGAGCTTTGATTATGGAGTTACGTAATTATTTACTTAGTGACAGAATCTCAATATGTAGCCTTGGCACCTGAAATGAACTATGTAGATCAGGCTGGCCTCAAACTCTTAGATCCACCTGCCTCTGCCTCCAGAGCACTGAGATTAAAGGAGTGCACCACCAGACCACCTGACCCTCATTATCACAGAACTTTGTGAACATAGCTTTAAAGCAATAAAATGGAAACAAAACTAAATCACTGGATGAAAATAGAATGAAAAGGCAAACCAATTAGGAGGAAAAATGCAAATATATGAGTGGATTGAGTGCCACATCCTGAACAGGTTGTTCCTGGAACCTTAAGTACAAGTGGCTAGGGAATGAAAAATGGCAGCTACACATGCAGACACAGGTGGAGAAAGCCGGAGACACAGCTGGGCCTGCTCTGCAGAAGTCACACCTACTGCATAGCATCAACTGGAAGTCTCAACATTTTATTATGTGCATAGAGGGGAGTGGGTGTCTATGGGTGAGCAGTCTATAAACATCCGTGAAGATGAAGCTGCAGTTCCTAGTTTTTGATTGGTCAGTTTTCATGGCCATACATACTTATCAACATTGTCAACATTCACCCACGGACCAGAGAGAGTGTTTGGGGATGTTTTTAGACACTGTGTACTTGAATGCTGATTTCTGTCACATCATTGTCAAATAGTTTAAAGTGGATGATAAAGGAAAAATTTAAATAGAAAACAAATAGATCAATTCATTGTCTTCAAAGCAAGGACGGGAAGACCAGACTACATATTAAAAACAGCAACAACAGAAAACAGAAAATTAACCCCACCAAAGAGGTAGGAACAAAGAAACCCTTACACACAGTTCCTGGGAGTGAAATCTGGTGCAGCCTAATGGACAGTAGCCTGAGATTCCTTATGATCAGCTTCTGCATGCTAGAGCTGTAGCAGTTCTGAATGCCTGAAGGATCCTAAGTCAGCACACACAGACATGTGCAGGTGTATGCTTAGCACATGCTATTCACAACAGCCAACATACCATATGGAAGCAGCTTAGGTGCCCACGAGTGAAAGAGCAAATAAGTAAAATGTAGTGTTATGTCCCAGTCACAAGGACCCCAAAGACCACCAAGGAACCATTTCTGATGCAAACACATAAGGGTCTTTATTATGACTCTCACCATCACTGTGGCAGTCGGTCAGAAGTGAGAGCCTGGAGTCTAGGGGTGTAGGGAATTTATTGTTGTTACAGCAAGGTTGGAGAATTTCCATATGGATCAGAAAGTTAATATTTTAAAAGTTGCATTTCCGGTATAATCTGCAGGAACCAAACATGGGGGCAAAAATCACGGGACAAACATGATGGCTAGGTTACCTACTTTCTGCAGGATGTCTTAGGTTATCTATAGGTACCTTGGCCCTGCTGTTGTAGCCTGGCTGGCTGTTGCTAAGGGGGTGGGAGTGCCACAGAATGTTAGCTCAAGTGGACTTTGTGGTTTTCCTCCTGGAATTGGAGTTTAGCCCCTGGAGCTTCTTCCCCCAAATGGAGTTGGTTGGCCTTTACAGTAGCAGGTGACTGGGAGTAATCCTAATATTTGGGAGCTGAAGCAAAAGGATCAGGAGTTTGAAGCCATTCTCAAAAAAAAAAAAAAAAAAAAAAAAGGCATAGATACACAGTGTATTATTCAGTAATGAAGAGGGGAAAAATTAAGTCATTTACAGGAAAACAGAGACCATTTGCTAAGCAAAATTAATTAGTCTTAGAAACTCAAATGTTCCATGTTCTCTCATGTGAAATCTTGTGAGAATGAAAGTCTCAGGGGAAGCTTTGGGGAAAAGAATAGAGGTGGGGAGGGGAGGCAAGAGGGTTGGAGTGGTGGAAGTAATTAAAACACGCATATGGAAATGTCTCGAGACACATTGACTTCAACAGTTAATATTCACAGGAAACATCTCACCGAAAGACAATGTGATACATGCTCATAGCGCTAAGATAAAAATCCCACCTCAGCATTTTCAAATAATAATGCTCACAACAAAATGTACCAGGTGCTTTAGGGTTATGTCCAACGTACGGTACGTGCTTGTATGAAAACACCCCTATGTAACGTGGCATAATGTAGGTATAATGAACCTACAGTGACATTAAACATTAAAATATATAACGTTTGAAGTACTAAAAACAATTGGGGTAAAAAGAAAATCATTCTAGTAGGAAGCACATACAAGCGCCTACTTACTTACATACACAGCCATGAGCAGCCCACTCTTTCTTTGGCTCGGTTTTGCCTCAGGAAGTGCTCCCTCGAAATGGAGGTAACATTCGGGGCTAAAACAGGCAACTCAGACACCAGAGGATTTGGAGATAAGGAAGCCTCTGAGGTCTTAGATGTAGGGGTGTGGTTTGGCGGCTCCCAGGACGCTGGGCTAGGTATCTCATCCTTCCCTGACTAGCATCTGTCCAGTTCTGTGTGTCTCAGTTTCTTCTTGAAGCCAAATTACTGGTCCCACAGTGGCTTCCACTCTGCAAAGGTCAGAGTTGTATGTTTCATTTCTTCTATCTTGGGCACCTATCTTTCTCTTATAAACAGATTCTACATTACTTCTCTGAGTGAGGTGTTGTGTTACAGAGGAGGTCCACAGACTGAACCTAGCCAGTAGAGTTTTGTTTGAGACCCTGAGTTTTAAAAAGGTGTTGCAGCTTTATAAGATTTCATATGAAAATAAAGCTTTCGGCCTTTCATGACAGATCTGGCTATCCTAGAGCTACCCCGAGCAGTTCAGCACTGGGGACTGAAAGCTATTAGGGTAAGGAGAAGGAGAACTTGCCAGCTTATTCCGGTCTCCCTCTTCTCTTTACCATAATAGACTTCATCATCTTATAGTGTTTCTCAGCTGTCTGCCACTGTGACAAACTATCTGAGGGAGCTCAAGTTTAAAAAGATGGTGATATATTTATAAAAAGATAAGAGCTGGGGGTGGTGGTATTATGTTCTATGGAGGTGTGGTGAGGTATGGGGAAAGAGGGTGCCTCAGCGGGCCTATGCTGACACATCCCTTCCCCTGAGGGACCAGCCACATGATGGTATGCTATAGAATAGGGTTTATTCAGGGCATGTGGAGGGGAGTTAGAGGGTAGTAGGGGCAGAGAAAGGCAGAGAGAGAGAGAGAGAGAGAGAGAGAGACAGAGAGAGAGACAGAGAGAGAGAGAGAGAGAGAGAGAGAGAGAGAGAGAGAGAGAGAGAGAGAGAAGTAGAGAATAGAGGCTGCCCATGAGCACATGGAGAGAGAGGAGAAGGGAATGGGAGAGAAGGGACAAGGGGGAGAAGGAAAAGAGCAAGAGAACAAGAGAGCAAGAGAGTGAGGAGGGAGCAAGCAGCCCCTTTTACAGTGTCAGGCACACAGGCATGCCAGGCTGTTGCCAGGTAACTGTGGGGCAGAGCATACCTGCCTGTTGCCAGGTAACTGTGGGGTGGAGCTTAGACAGAATGCTAACAGACGGGAGGGGTTGTTTGTTTGTTTGTTTTTTCTGGCAAACAATTTAATTTATGTTTGGTTAGCTACAGTGTATGTGTGTGTATGTATATGTCTCTGTGTATATGTATGTGTGTGTGTGTGTGTGTGTGTGTGTGTCTCTGTGTGTCTGAGTGTGTGTCTCTGTGTGTATGTGTAGTGTGTGTTGATATCTGTCTAAGCTCCACCCCCACAGCCACCTGGGAACAGCCAGGTATGCTCCGCCCCCACAGTTGCATAGCAACAGCCAGTTGTGCCTGACTACCTAAGGGGCTGCTTGCCCCCTTCTCTCTCTCTTATTCCCCTCTTACCCCCTCTTACTCTTTGTTCTTCTCTGTTCTTGCCCCCCCCCCCCCCCCCCACCACATGCTCATGGCTGGCCGCCTTTCCTCTCTTCTTCTACTCCTCATTGAACCTCTCCACGTGGAACTATGTTGTCTGTGTTCTGTCCCGGCATAGGCCTGAGATTCAAACCCTAACAGTGTGTGTGTGTGTGTGTGTGTGTGTGTGTGTGTTGTGTATGTGTGGTGTGTGTATGTGTAGCATGTGTGGGTTTATATGCGTGTGTATGTTTGTGCACCATGGCACATGTTTGGAGGTTAAAGGACAACTTGTGGAAGTTGGTTCTCCCCTTCCACTCGGTGAGTTCTGTGGTTAGAACTCAGGGTATGAGGCTTGACAGGAAGTGCCCTTACCTCCTCAGCCATCTCTCCAGCTTCTTGCTACTTTAAGGGTCCATGGCAGCACAAAAGCTCCACAGGCTGACCCACCTTCAACACATATCCCTTTAGGTGACATAAACCACAGCTCTTTTACTACCAGGCAGCTGCTTACAGATGCATCCGCACTCCCTCAGGGGCTGGTTCCCTGTGGAGTCCCACAGAAGACTCCAACAGAGCTCTCAGTTCCCACCTCAGAATTAGAACTAGCTTTGGTTAGAATCCACATTAGATATCCTTCACCCTTCCTCCCCCATCTGCGTGGTCTCACTATGACCTCAGGGCACATCTTCACTCTGCAGCCTCACAAAGGGGTGACCTCTCTCCAGACATTTTTGGTTCTAAAAAATAAACAAGGGCTTGGTGGTTGTACATCCTGGAGGAATGTGTGTGTTCTTGTTCCTCTTCCTGTAAATCCACTGCATTCCTCAGGCCCCCTGAGCCTTCTAAACATTCAGGCCAAATGGTCTTGAAATTGTTTGTCTAACCACAATTATCCAAGCCTGTTTTCTTTCCAAGTGTCCAGTTGGAGACACTTGGTTTCGTGGAGAGGACAAGGCAGCAAAGCCTTTTGGGGTCAGGTACTTGCTGGAGCTGTGGTCTGACAAGAGGTCATTGTCTCTCACTTTATTGCGAGGACTGACAGGAAGTACATGAAGAGACTCAAGAGAATCCCAGACCTTCCCACCTCCTGTTCCCTTAGTGGACCTGGCCCTGTTGGTCACAGGTTCTTGCGGACTCTCCATGCTGTGTTTGGAAGTCGTACATCACCTGAGTAGTATTTCTAGCACTGATCTCATGAGCGCCACGCCTTCCACGGTGAACTTTGGAACTTCCAGTTAGTTCCTACACCCAGGTGACCCAGGAAACTCAGTTTTGGACTTTAAACTGTCTGGTACATAAGGCACTAGCAGCTGTGCATATGTCCAGGGACAGAATCCATGGCCTGCTAGGCCCACTAACCAAACTGCTTCCATGACACCCACATCTCCACATGTCATCAGTTCTGCCTCTTTCTGCCCTTTTCTAGCAAGGGTTTCTCTTCCTCCATTTTTTAAAATAAACACACAATTTTAATCTCTAAAGGGTTCTCCTTAGACAGAAAGGCTTAAAAATTAACAGGAAAATAAAAACATCAGGAGCCTGGGAAAGAGGATGTCTTGTGGGTGTCCCTTAAACATAGGTGTGAAGTATGACATAGGACAGCTCCTGTCAGCTTCTAGAGACCTTCTTCAACCCTGTCACTATAGCCTCTTGAGGTTTGTGAACTCGAAGTGAGGTAGTTTTTCTGCTTTGTGAATGGTAAAGGCCACTGGTGATCCTCTCTCCAGCAGCTCTGTCCTTGAAATGATGTCTTTCAAAATGAATTTCTGGGCACTGATGTCCTTAGAGCACCATGACAGAGGCAGCCAAAAGAAGTCAAAAAAAAAAAAAATAGGCAGATGTTTGAGGTCCACAAGAAATGAATGCAGGCTGTCCACCACCTCTAGGGTGTCCACTCCTTTTTTTTCTGATGTTTCTCTCACTTTCTTCTATCTACCATTCTCAATATCCTCAGAGCAGGACCACTGAACATTGCAGAGCCAGGGGACAATGAAAGCTCGCCACCCAGGTTCCCAGTCACTTTTAGAGACCACAGCACATTATGTTAGACAGCTGTTCTTTGGAAAAGCTATGTTTGGGGTGAAGCCAGACAAACAGTGAACCCTGGGATAAAGACAACAGATGGCACCCACAATTTCTTGGCAATACGAATGCTAACCTGGAGCATGTTTGTTACCACTGCTGGTGATTTTGGGGGCGCTTAATACAACCCCACTCTCCTCGTTTTTATGGTAAACCAAGCCTCCATCTTGCTGGCATTGACTTCTCAGGTGGGCCATCGTGTCCTGCTGTGAAGACTGTATACTGCTAGATGCAACCATCTTTATAAATTCGGATGACTGCTGCCTTCTGGCTTTGTGTTGGACTTCTTGCTTGAGGCTCTATAATTCTGTCCCATGGATCCTGATATGGTAGATTGGGAGGTAGGAACAATGGAGACTTCATGACTCTAGGAGTCTTAAATAGGTTTTTATTGCTTTTGGCTTGCTTCAGATTTTGTGTGTTATTTATGCTATGCTTCGGTGGTCCCTTTAAATATTTCTATTTATAAATATTTTTAATACTTATATATTAAATATATTACACATGTAAGTCAATAAAAATACTTTTTATAAATCTGTAAAGTCTTTTCAATCTCAGAAGTAACTTGTATTGTTCCAGAAGTTTGAGACTCACTGTGGGAATGAACAAAGGGAGCTCTTATGGTGAGTTTGTCCCCCTCTCTCTGTCTACGTGAGGAGGGAGTAAGGGAGCTTTTACTGTCCGGTGGACCCTAGCTCCATTCCAGCATTTTAGAGTTTGTATCTTTTGATTTCCTTTTTTAAATTACTTTATTATTAACAGAAATAAACATTTTAAAGTATAGTTGGGAGATTTTTCCAAAACAGGTGAGATTTCCACATCCAGAGAGTAGGAACAAATCCATCCAATTAGCCTCAGTTGAGAGCTCCTGAGGTTGGAAGGGATCTACAAATTATCTATAAACTTTTATGCAATAAAGAAAATCCAGTTCCTCTTAATGGCTCCAGTCACCAGCCACTCAGCACCTCAGCAGAAGGTCCAGGTCATTTCTGACTATGTCTTTATGGTCTTTGAGCCAAAGCTATATTAAGCCCAAATCCACCTACTCCTGACTTGAAGTGCCTGCCTCATGTCAGGCATGGTTCCTGACAGCTGGGGACAAGAAGGTAGCACACCCCATGGCCTCCCTGAAGGTCACAGTCGGTGGTAGCTCCACAGAGGGACACTCACAAAGATCTAAACCGATGTGCCATTGAGGAGCTCATAAGCAGAGCCCTAACCAAGCTCAGATGTCTTCAGACATGAACCTGGCTTTGGACACATTACAAACCATTCTTTGTCTTCATAAAAGACCTATACTTACAAAAAATGTATGGTGTCTTCACCATACATTCAGTCTTCTCGTTTTCTCTAAACACTGCCACAAGCACATGAATTCCTTTTAGTATGTGTTTCTGTTTCCTTATCTAAAGCTCCTTTGAGATGTCAGCCCTAAGCTAAGTGCAGTGTTCTTGGCACACCTCAACTGCAGCATCGTGCAGTTTCTCTTTCCCATGCATACTTTATGTTAGGAAAACCAGTGTCTCCCATGACCTTGACGTTCTGAAAATGAGACCACTGCTTGTGGTCTTGTTTCATGGTCATCCTTTGATGATCAAAACCCAGTGCCTTCTTTACCAAATCTCTTCTGGATTAACACCTGCCTTCCTCAGGGATAAACTGATTAACTTCCCCTCTGCTTGAGGTGAAGTTCATTCTGCTGATATCAGCATTTGCCAGGAAGGAGCTAATAATGTCTTGGGACATAGATCTGATAAGTAGGGTAGAGAGGATTTGTAGTATGTGGGAGGAAGTGTAGAGGCTATATGGAAACACCCCACTATTTGATAGCAGAGACCTGGATATCTGTGGATTTCAGCATCCACAGGAGATCCTAGAATTAATCCCTCACAGATACCATTGCTTGATTGGGTGTAGAATTCTAAGAAGGAAAAGATTTTCCCTTGGGATTTTCTTCCCTGCTGTTTCTAGTGCAGGTTTTCTGTTAGTATACTCAGTGTTACACTGCTTTGCGCCCATTCAATGTCACCTGTTGACTGTGCTGTTTTTGCCTTCTGTAGGAACTTAGGACTTCTCTCAGCCCTCAGTCCAGGATGTTCTGTAACTTTATCACAATGACTCCTTGCCTGTTTGTTGGTTTTGTTTCTGTTGTCTTCAAGCATACTTCTTCAAACACATTGCTCATCTTTCCTGGGAATTTTCTTATATTATGTTATTGATTATTTTCACACTTCCATGATCCATTTGCTCTTCATGGAACTTCTATCTCAAATGCTTCCACTAAGTTTCCCAAACTCTTTCTCTACTTAAAAAAATACTTATTTGTTTTGAAGTGTCTTGAGGCAAAACTTAACTGTTGATCAAGACTGTGTCAGAAAGAGGAAGTGCTCTGAGACAGGAAGTGCGCTTGGTTTTGATTCTAACGCAGGTGGTGGCTGTGTTGTCTCCCTGTTGGCTGGAGTCTGACCTCATAGATTGGCTAGGCTGATAAGAATCAACACACAGGAAATGAAGGGAAGAGGAAAGCAGACAGGTCATCAAGTTCCTTGAATTCAAGAGCCTTTGTGTAAACAAAGGTTTTACTGGGTAGAGACATTAAGACATTTGCATGAAGGCTAACAAGGTTTGGGAGATAGGAAAACTTTAAAGTTCAAGTTTTACTTTATTGGACAGAAAAGACTTATATTTAGTGTTTCTTACAAATCCCTCCTCTACTTTTTAAACATTGTTTTTCTTCAAACTCATTAAGATGTTGGTTCTCTTTGTCAGGTCTTGTGTAAGAAATTACTCTGTATGTGGGCATCAGAGGTAGGGGGTGGGGGCGTTTAATAATAACTTGATAAGCCTGAGCTAATTATTGAGTACAAGGAGTTCATTATTCCAACTGTTTCTTTAGCATGGTTTATGGGGACCCTGCTGTCCTAGGGGTGGTCCTGGGCTAGAACAGTGACCTGTCCCCATCGGAACATTAGGTCTCCACCCAGGCCTACTCTGATTAAGGTTTCTCTTAACTAAGTTTAACTAAGAGAAGACTTTCTCTTAACAAGCACTGCTAGTCTAACTACTGGCCTTCTTTAGAGGTAACCCTACCGTCTTTCAGAAACGAGATCAGAAATCAGAGCTCCTCAAAACACTTTTGGCGTCTTTGCCTCTGGCAAAGATGAAGCTGCCAAGAATCCCAAGGACATTTTAAGTTTTCACTCAAGAAAGAAACTGGTGACTCTGCTTGGGGATCTTTTAAATTCTAAACTGCCCAGCCAAGTTCTACCTCCTGTTCTTATCTCCGCTCCATCTGAAGATGTAACCCTAAGTTCAATGATGAAACCAAGATCTGTTTTCAGGCCGGTTGAAAGCTGTTGGATTGGCTAGAAACCGTGTGAGGTTCCACTCAGATGGTTCCCAGAGAGGGACAGAGAAGAGATATTTAACCATTGAATGGAACAAAGAAATAAAAAGGAATGACGTTCCTTGTGGATGACGTTCATTGTGGATACCAGGGAGAATACAGAACAGGAAGAGACAGAGACATTTGGGAGAGTCCAGAGTGAACACAGACAGACTTAGCTAGGCCACGTGAGAAGAGAGGGGAGGGAGAACGAGGGGAGCACCACTGAAGAGCGGTGGTCTGGGCCAAGAGACTGGCATAGCCAGATTGGTGAAGTTATATAAGGGCCTGAGGAAGGAAAAGCTCAGCCCAGTATCTGGGCTGCTGAGTTCACGGTAAGAGGACAAGGTATGCCCAGTATTGGAGGACCCCTCAACAGGTAGGGACTGAGGGATGCTGGGAGAATCAGTTGGCTAGAGTCCACTTTGATATGTTAATAAGCACCTTAGTTAGCCATTTGTCTCAGACCTAACTCCATTATGTGATTTTTTTTCGTTTAAAATAATAGTGGCCCTGCCTCTCTTGGTTGCAGATACGTACTGTCCTGTTGAATTAAGCCAAGATCTGAGTTCTTATATCTGGGCAATAGTTTTCTCATAAAAAAAGGAAAATTTTTAGTGAGAAATATTTTAAATAACAATCCATATAGTTTTAAGTCTAATTACTGGAGGAGTGTGATTCCTTGGACTATTAAAAACAAGCAAATAGCAGTGAAACATCACACCAATGTTACAATGTGTACAAAGTTATACATTCTTGCTGGATGTTGACAACTATGCAGGTGGCCAAAATTCCTTTCTTTTTAATTGTCAATGTCAGTTGAGTATCTGGTCCTTAGGGGTCACTTGGGTTTTGGCAGGAGCCTCTGTCTCCTCTAGTCTTCCTTACCAGCTGTGGCATCTGTGTGAGAACTGGTCCAAGGTCTTGTCTGACCATGGCTTAGCTTGAAGCATTAAAGAAGTTTGCCTCTACGCTGACTCTCTGTAGAATGGACACTGGTTACAGTTCACTGAGTGGGCTCTGTGGCCTCCTAAACAAGAGAACAGGTGACATTTCATAATTACAGGACATTTCAAAGGATGTAACACAGTTCCCTGGGATCTCACTGTCCTTGGAAAGTAAGGAAGAAAATATTCTCTTTAATCCCTCTGCCCACATTAGCATAGCCTCCAAATATGGGTATTGAACATCTAGAATGTCAGTTTCATTAATCTGGAACTTTTAATTATGGGGGCAATATTCAGATAAGGCTTGGAAGGCCAAAATATTTTTTAACTAAACTTGATTTGTTACACGTTTTTGTTTTTTAAGCCAATTATTACAATCGATATCAAAAGTAGATGAATAGTTTCACTGATTTCAAACATCAGTGTGTTGAACTTTGACCTCAGAGATATTAATATGTACATGTCACTGAGTCTTATCTTTTACATACATACCTTAAATAACTTCCTCAAGAGTTTATAACTTACATAAACTTTCTATTTTTCTTTTCCATCCTGAAAATGTCCTGGCATTTTCAGACCCTTCTTTACTAAAACCCCTCCCAACATTTCTTTTACTTTCTGGTTCCCTTTCTTAATACTGTGAGATATAATAAATACATTTGCTATCTGTTCTGAGAATTTTCTCCAAGTGAGTGGTCTAAGCAATGCCTATCCCTCCTCACATGGTACCACCAACATCCCAAACTTAGATTTTATCAAAGTTCATCCTGGGAACCAATGGATTTATCGGGCTTACTTACTGAACATGGGTGAGAAGTTGCTGGCAGAACTGTTAGTACTCAAAAGAAATAACAGGGGAAAGTCTTCACTGAAGTAGAAAATTAAGGGTTCTTTGGAAAGTCAGTTGGATGGTGTCTTGCTGGGGCAAACATGTGAAGGAACGTTTTGTTAAAGAGGATACAGGTGTGAAAGACTGAGGCCGACTCATGAAGGAACACTTCGATGAAGCAGGCACAGGAGAGGGGATGTTCTGCTAAAGCAAGCACATGAAAGGACATGCGATGAAGGATTCTTTGTTAACAACACAGATGAATTGGTCCACCCTGCATTACGTGCATTGCAGAGCTGCATTTTTGGGGATTCCATACAGAGAAATGCACCAAAAACCTTCTGGTGGTGTGCTGCAGTTTCTAGCTGCTTCAGTGGACTTGGGCTGATTGGGTGCACATGGAGGACACATGATGTTTGGAAAATATAAACAGGACTTCACGGAGTGACGGAGAGGGAGCTTGGCTTGCTGGTACAGCTAGCTGTACAATGATTGTGGGTCTCCAGACTTTGCTGATCTTTGCTTTCCCGAGAGAAGCACAGCTGAGAACTTTTCCTGGTGTTCCTGCTTGGTCCCTCCTGCTGACTCAAGCCAAGGTTGAGGCCTGGCTGTCTCTGCTAGATCGCGTCACCGCCGATGTCGCAGACCTGACTCTACCGAACTGGACTGCTGAGGTATCCGTGAAGTTGTTTACTAGTGAACCGAACTGCCACTGCTGACCTGGGAACTGAACTGCCAATTTCCAGACAACACAGATGGGAGTTCTCCAAAGAACCTTTCTAAACTGTTCCACTCTTCCCCACCCCCCATATTCTTTCCTTGACACGACCTCTGGTGGGTGGTGGGCTACAATAGGGGTTAAAGCGTTTAAGAATCATCATTAAAAATATGGTTTGAAAAAATTAAAATTACCCTTCACCCCATTTGTATGGAGATCTCCTCATAGCTGGACAAGTGGAGAAATTTCTTCTCTGTCTTTCTCTGCCTTTATTCTTTAGAGCCATATGTGATTAAGATAGAATTGCACAGGGCTGTCTGGGACAAGAAGCTGGGTGCTCAGATAAAGGCCCAATGGCTGTTTGTACCACCCTTCTTCAAGAAGAGAACATCTCCAACCAACAAGCCCACCTGTGAAGATCTTTAATAAGCAGCCACAGCTGGTCTTATGAAGATGCTATTATTTGGCTTAGAAGAGAGAGCTGCACAGTGTCTTAATAAAGGAAAGCCGGGTTCAAATTGCATAAATAAAATTATGTAATACATTAATGTAAAAAATGTATTGTAATAAGTTAACATGGCCTGTACCTTCATGGGGAAGTTGAAGCAACAGAACAGGCCCTTGAAGCAGCTAGTCACATGACACAGGAAACAGAAAAATGTGGAGAAATGCTCAGATTGCTCACTCCATTTGATGTAGCCCAGGGAAAAGACTCTGAGACGTTGCAAGTTTCCAGGTAAACGGTAGGAAAAAAAAAACATAAGGCAGGTTTTACATAGTACATGAATCATCTATCATAACCATGCTTCAAAACATGTTTTGAATAAATGTATGTAGCAGACATATAGAAATACACCATCAAATTGATGTTTTCAACATCCAGAATAATTCAGCAAAGGAATTTCTGATGCTAAACTTACCACTGAGAGAATGTTAGACAAAGGGTTCCCTGTATATTCTCCATGGCTAATTGCCCAATGAACCATTTTTACTATAGACATCTTTATATAAAGATAAATAACGGTATTCAGAAAGGTGTCATTCCTTTATAAAACTGAGTTCATTGATATACATTGAGCAGCTGTATATCCCAAATGATAACTGACTGGATTAAAAGTAGCTGTCTTCCTTAGAACTTGGATATATTTGAGTCATGCTTTGGGAACAGTGATTAACATGAGACAGAGCGTTTGATTTTGAAGAGTCACTTTCTGATATCTTTAAACTTTAAAAGGTCATGGGCAAGTGGCAGTTAACACCTTGATTGAGGAAGATCAAACAGTTACAAGCTTCTGTCTTTATTTATGTCGAACCTGAGACCCTTCCTGTCTAGACCCATGGCATGGAAATATGTACTCACCATCAGTTGGTGCATCTTCAAATGGAAGCAGAGAACCTGAAGAAATCAGTGAGTATCCTCCTCTGAGAAGAAGTTAAATTGTAGGACAATATAATACTCAATAAAATTCTCAAAAAACCAAATGCAAGAACACATCAAAAACATCATTCATCACAATCAAATAGGCTTTATCTCAGGGACATGGGAATGGTTCAATATACAAAATCAGAAACAAGGCAAGGCTGCCCACTCTGTTCCTACCTGTTCAATATAGTACTCGAAGTGATAGCCAGAGCAATATGACAACAAAAGGAGATCAGGGAATATAAATTGGAAAGGAGGAAGTCAGGGTATCACTTTCTGCAGATATGATAGCATAGATAAGAGATACTCAAAATTCTTCCAGAGAACCCCTATAGCTGATAAACACCTTCAGCAAAGTGGCTGGATATAAAATTAACTGAAACAATTCAGAAGCCTTTCTCTATTCAAAGGATAAATGGGCTGAGAAAGGAATGAGGGAAATGACATCCCTCACAATAGTCACAAATAATACAAAATATCTTGGTGTAACTCAAACCAATCAAGTAAAAGATCTGCATGAAAAGAACTTCAAGTCCCTGAAGAAAGAAATTAAAAAGGATATCAGAAGATGGAAAGATCTCCTATGCTCATGGATCAGGAGAATTTAACATAGGGAAAATGGCAATCTAAACAAAAGCAATCTACAGATTTAATGCAATTTCTATCAAAATTCCAAAACAATTTTTATAGACTCTGAAAGACCAATTTTCAATTTCATATGGAAAAACAAAAAACCCAGGATAGCCAATGGTATTGGTACAGAAACAGACACGTTGATCAATGGAATAGAATTGAAGACCCAGAAATAAAGCTACACACCTATGGTCACTTGATTTTTGACAAAGAAGCCAAAACCATACAATGGAAAAGAGAAAGCATCTTTAACAAATGGTGCTGTTTTAACTGGATGTCTGCGTGTAGAAGAATGCAATTAGACCCATATTTATCTGTTGGGCCCTACCTTGGTGTTTCCCTCCCCCCTCGATGAGCCTTTTAGCCTGCTATAGCAAGAAATTGTTTACACCCTTGGGAGCTGCTCTTAGCCCCTGATTTGGGGCTCGGATTTTCCATGGCACCCTTCATCCCCACTGAGCCTTCCTGCTTGTTGTTGTTAAGAAGTTGTTTATTCCCCTGATTGGTCCGGAACTTTCACCACACAGACTTTTCCTGTTTTCCTGGTTGGAGATTTTTCACCTGCCTTGTTGTTTTTCCATGGCTTTTTGCCTCGGGTATATAAGGAGATCTCAGTAAAGCCTTGGCGGCACTTGCTGAAAACGGGTGACCCGTGTACTTGTTTTCTTTCAATCCCGCAGACCTCCGCCCGATACTCACACACTGGCGGCACAGGCACCAACATTTATCACCCTGCATAAAACTCAAGTCCAAGTGGATCATGTACTTCAACATAAAATTGGATACCCTAAACCTAACAGAAGAGAAAGTGGCAAAGAACCTTGAACATTAGTACAGGAGACAGTTTACTGAACAGAACAACAAAGGTTCAGGCTCTAAGATTAACAATTGATAAATGAGACCTCATGAAACAAACAAAAAAAAAATTGTAAGGCAAAGGATACTATCAACAGAACAAAACTATAGCCTACAGGTGGAGAAAATATTTTCAGTAACCCTACATCTGACAGAGGGCTAATATTCAAAATATATAAAGAACTCAAGAAGTTAAACTCTGACAAACCAAATAACCCAATTTTAAAAATGGAGCACAGAACTAAAGAGAATTCGCAACAGAGGGATTGTTTTTCCATATGAAATTGAAAATTGGTCTTTCAGAGTCTATAAAAATTGTATTGGAATTTTGGTAGAGATTGCATTAAATCTGTAGATTGCTTTTGGTTAGATTGCCATTTTCCCTATGTTAAATTCTCCTGATCCATGAGCATAGGAGATCTTTTCATCTTCTGATATCTTCTTTAATTTCTTTCTTCAGGGACTGAAGTTCTTTTCATGCAGATCTTTTACTTGAATGGTCAAGAAGCACTTATAGAAATGTTCAACATCCTTACTCATCAGGGAGATGCAAATCAAAATGACCCAGAGATTCCACCCTTCACCAATCAGAATGGCTAAGACCAAAAACTCAAGGGTAGTGGGGATGTGGAGAAAGAGTCAACAAACTTGGACTCCTGGTGGCTCTCAGACTCTAAGCCACCAACCAAAGAACATACATGGGCTGGAAAGGCCTCTAGCACATTTGTAGCAGACAGACAGTTCAGTTTCATGGCTGCCCTGTCTGGCCTCAGTGGAAAAGATTGCATCTAATCTGGCAGAGTTGATATACCAGGGTGTGGGGGATACTTAGGGGACTCCACCCTCTCAGAGGAGAAGGGGTGGGGGAGGGACTCTGTGAGAGAGGGAGAGGGGTAGTAGTCTTTGGGATGTAAACTAATTAATAATTTTAAAAAAGCAAAAACAAAAGTATGGGTTCCCAGGGTGCAGTGGGGCAGAAACAAAAATAGACAAGTTTGGAACAAAGAAGTCCTGAGTGTTTCAGCTAGAAAGTAATAGACTTGGAAATGCATGAAGACACTGAGATCCAGCACAGCTTGCATCTCCAGCCTTCAGCCCACACAGGCTCTTTGCCTCCAGCTATTGTTAGAGCCTGGCAATGGAGTCTTCTGTCTTCCCTAGGGATCTATGAATTCCAGAGACTCAGTTCTAGACTGATACAAATTCACATGAGCTTTGAGTCTAGCAATTTCAAAGTATCAGCTGCCTTGGATACCTGGCTAGTGTTACAGGAACATGGCTAGGAAACCTTTAAAGTTCTCTGGAGAAACCAGTAAATATATCCTATAAAATAATGTGTCAAAATTACATCAAAAGAACAATTAACAAAACTAAAACAAACAAATAATACTCCCAGAAAATTACCAAGGAAGTCTGGTATTACTTCCTTAGTCTAGTATAAAAAGTGATCCCTTGAGGGTTCAGTGGGGCTGAAAATTTTATGGGTGCCTCCATTTTGGTTCATACTCCATGTTTGCACTAAAATGGTGGTAAAATCACTTGGTTATTACAATTTTCACGATGTCACAAACAAAGATGGTGGTGTGTAAGTCAGATGGTTGCATCTATCTTGGTGAAGTCCTCAGCCAACATGGTTCTGTTTTATAAAATTCTGATTTTTTTCTTTTTCTTTTTAAAACCTCTAGTTTGGCGTTTGAATGCTTTCTTAAAGAAATGTCTTTCTATTTCAATATTTTCTTCTTACAACTACTTTCCCTATTGGTTTCATTTGCTACTTTTATGTTACAGATTTTTCTTAAACCTTTCATCATTGGTTAAATTATAACCTTCAAGTCCTCAGAGGTCTTTGTATGAATAACTCAAAATCCCAGCAACTTTAACTCATTCTTTATAAACCCAAATTGCCTTTAAAAAGAAAGTCAAGTTACATTTTTTTTGTTCTTTTAAATCAAGATTAATTAAATTCCTTTACTATATTTGAAAAGTATTTTAAGAGCTAAGAGTTCCATTCCTTTAAGTTTGAAGAATGTATTTTTAGGACACAACTCTAAAGTATTCTTTAAAATAACTATTTCTGACCTGAACCTTGTAGAGGGAGGAGGGTCACTCTTGTGTTGGCAGGGAGGTCACTCTTGCCATTATAACACTTGGGAGGTTGAAGCAGGAAGATTGCTTCAAATTTCCAGGCAGCTTGAACCACACAGAGAGATCAGCATGAACTATAGAGCTAGATGCTCAACAACAAAATGAATGACTGAATAAAAATATTCCTGGCTGATTTATTGTTTTACTATTCTAGGAATCAAACCCAGGGCCTAAAGCATGCTGGGTAAATTATCTATGAATTATGTACTTACACCCTTGTATGACATTTTAATCTTGACTTTCAGAGGCTGACTTAGAAGAAAATATGTTTGTTATTGTGGAAAAGAAGCTTATGGTAGAAAGTGGGGTAGAAAGCTTAGGAGTCCTCCCTGGAGACAGGAGAGGAAGGTGGTTGACCTGGACTAGGAAATTTGCCTGAAGCTTGCCCCTGTGACAGGATGGCATCATGGCATCATGGAGTGCTTACCTTGCCCCAGCATCACCAGACATGAACTCTTTCCATATATTACGTTCAATCATCAAATCACAAAAAAGATTTAACATTTTGTGTGTGTGCGTGCAAACTCAAGCATGCATGTAGTATACGTATGCTACTGAGTGTGCATAGTTCCCAGGAGTCAGGGCAACTTACAGGAGCTGGTTCATTCTTTCTACTTTGTGAATTCCAGGGACTGCACTCTGGTCACCAAGCTTGGTGGCAGACATATTGACCAACTAAGTCATCATTCCTGTCCTACTCTCCCATTCAGTAAGGTAGTTTTCCTGATTTGCGTATATGGAAGCAGGCTCTGGGAAGTCACATAAGCTGGTCTGGTCTAGGTTGGAAGTGACAGGACTAGACTTCAAGGCCAAGTATGGCTGATTCCAACCCCATGACTTGCATCTCAGTTCTCAAACTGGGAGTCTAAGGCCTCTTCTCGGGCAAGACAATGGTCTATGGTCCTCTGGACCAAATGTCAACCCCCTCCCCCCAAATAGATCTAGAAGATGTGTTTTGCTGGAGAAAGGATATCACTGGAGGTGAGCTTTAAGAGCATAAAGCCTTGGATAGTTTCTAGTTCAATCTCCACTCCCTGCTTGAGGTTGACCTCAGTTTCTAGCTCCAGCTGCTGGGCAGTTGCTCTCTCTATCATGGATGCTAATCCTGATAGAACCATGAGCCCAAACACGTTCCTTCATCTATAGGTTGACACAGTCATAGTATTTTGTCACAGCGATAGTAATTTAGTGTCCTTCAGGAAGAAGAGGTAGAGATGAGCCAAGGTTTATCGTGTGATGATTTGAAAAAATTGTTTTTATACTTTGTACTTTGGGACTTCTGGGACACATTAGGTCAATGCCAGCTCTTATTGGAGCCTCCTCCAACACCACGTGTCCTTCCTATTTTCAGATGTAGTTTTAGTGAGAGGACGGCTGACCTCGCCTCAGAAAGGCACTGGCTCTGACCTGCCTGTTATCTGAAGCCCTGTTTTCACAACTCCACACTTTTGGTCTCTCCATCAGCGGCTGTCTGCTGGGAGTTCTCATCTGCCTTCTTTGCTCACGGTGCTTCAGAGGTGATGAACTGTGCGTGAGGCCCCTTCAGATCCAGGGCCCAGGAGGGCATTCTGCAACAGGGCCTGTGGGCAGAAACAAGAGACTCCTGGAGGATTTGGGGGTTTGCTATAAGAGGGAAATATGAACATGGAAACCAACCAAGGACAGGGCAAGCCTCACTGATTTGGCTGGTTTTTCAATTTTCAGATTTTTTTTCTGTTGCTATTTCATGTACCCAGGCTTGATGATTGCTCACTAAGCTGGGTTGGAAACTCATATCTGAAGTGGCAGGAGACACCCTGGGTAAGAACAGAGCAGGGCCCTGCTACTCCTCCCATAGATGTACGATCCATTTTTTCCCCTTGTATAAGAAAATGTAAGGTTCCAATTGAAGCCTTAGTAGGAAGATTTAAAATTCCAGTACAAAATCATGCTTGCTGTCCTCTTGTGTCTTGCCAGTATATTGTAGTACAAGTCAGGTAAGTTCCCTCTGGAGGTAGACAGTTGTTGAAAGTACCTCAAGGGGTAAAGACAGAGCAGTTGCTTCTGGGAGCAACTTAGACTGTGACTTTCCAGTCTGAACAAGACTGTACCTACAAGGAAACATTTGCAGGTAGCTGGGCAGCGGGCACATCCAAGGTCATTCATGACATGGAGGGGCAAATGAATATGCCCTAACTTTTAGGCACAGAGGGGAGGTAACGGTCCCAGCTGAAATTATAAATAGTTAGTATCCTTCTCTGAAGAGAGGCAGTCTGTGGCTATCTCAAGTTGCAAGTTAACGGAGTTCGTAGGAAAGGAAAGTTTCCAGTTGCCCTTTTGATAAACACATTCTTGGAAAGGGCTACCTACTGAGGGACCCTGGGGAAGATATTTTGAGCAGTCTGAGGCTGGCTGTCTGCACTCTTTGTTCTCACAGTTTGAAGTCCTTTCCAGTTTAATTATCAGGAATGAGGAATTAGCATCCAACTGGCAGTTTTGATCAATATCTGTCAACTAGGGTCTGGTGGGCACATGAAACATCCCAAGGCTTTCTCTGCCCTATCTTCTGATCACAGGGATATAAGACATTCAGAGAGATGCTCACCAGTGCCCACTAACCTGGATTTATGTTGTGTCTCCTTTTATTAGCCCTTCCATCTACACTGTCCTGACCCCAACATCCAGCACACACAGTTACACCTGCTGCTGAAGTTAAGGACTTTGAATATATATAGTTCATGCAACAAATAAACACTATGACCTCAGTTGTATCCTTCTCATGTGCATTCTTGCTTGGTCTCAAAGATACTTTATTTGCATTGTCAACCTGATTCTCTTTCTTGATCCCACTACCATTCCTAAAGTCTCAGGACATTGGAATATGGGAGACACTTCAGTTTTAGTAGTAAATAAATCTGCAAGTCGTTTCCATCTTAGTTCTCCTCGTATATCTTAAATCCTCTAAATATTTCTGAGCTGGTTTTGACCACTGCTGAATCAAATCTCCTGCTTGGTTTTAGAGTTGCTGGATGGGAAGGGCCATTCCTCATCTCTAGTGGCTATTCCTGGTTGTCAACTTGACTATATCTGGAATGAACTACAATCCAGAACTGGAAGGCTCACCTTTGATCCTGATCTTGAGGTTGGGAGATGCAAGTTTCTAACCTGTACCTTGGTATGGAGATCTTAAGGCAAAGTGGCTCTGAATCTCATGAGCTTAAGGCAAGGAGATCTCTGAGTTCAAGGGCACCCTGGACAAAGCAAGCCCCAGACCCAGGCGTGCTGGTACACACCTTTAATCTGGAACAAACCTTCTGCTGGAGATTTACATAAGGACAATGGAAGAAGGAAGAGTCTCTTTTTTGCTTGCCTGCCTGCCCTGTGGGACTGAGCCCAGATCCTTGGACTTCCATTCACAGCTGCTGCTGATCTTTGTTGGAGAGTTGGACTATAGACTGTAAGTCATCGACCAATTCCCTTACTATATAGAGACTACCCATAAGTTCTGTGACTCTAGAGAACCCTGACTAAGACACCATCTGTACAGTGGTGTAGCCTCTCTTCTGACACTACCGCCATCTTCCTTCTCATTTCCCACAGTGCTAGCCAGATGAAGTTGCTGCCATGTGAAGGTCAGTATAGAGGAATAATAAGAAGCCTCTTTTATGGCCCACTTACCTCCTGTAAACACTATTGTCTTGGTTACTTTTCTATTGCTACAAAGAGACACCATGACCAAAGCAACTTACAAAAGAAGACACTAATTGGGGATTACAGTTTCATAGTGTTAGAGTCCCTGACTATCATGATAGGGAGTATGGCTGCAGGCAAGACCAGCATGGGGACACAGCAATAGTTGAAAGGTTATATCTCAAAATAATCACAAGGCAGAGAAAGGTAGCTGGGAATAGCTCGGGCTTTTGAAACCTCAAAAATCCACCCACAGTGACACACCTCTTCCAAACAAGGCCACACCTCCTAATCCTTCCCAAAGAGTTCCACTAACTAGGGACCAAATATTCAAATACAAGAGCCTACTTGGGCCATCCTCAACCATTCAAACCACCAGAATATCTCTGAAGTTCCCTTTCAACCTCCAGTCTTATACATTACGTGGGTATACACCATAGCCCCCAATCCAGTTTTCCTGAGGGATTTATGGCAACTAAACTTCCAAGTAGTTTTGAATCTCAGTGTCCTGATTGTGGCTCCCTCCCTATTGCCCACTTCTACCCTGAGCCCAGATATTAAACAGTCTGAAGTCTAAACAGTATTCTCATGGCCCATTTTGACTGCAGAGATCACAATGCAAATTGCCCAATTTCTCCATTTTTGAGGTTTTGACATACCAGCAAGAAACATCCAAAATACAGGTAAAGTTACAGAAAAAATTAGCACCAAAACTGGAACCATCTAAGTAAACCATTCATCTCTTACATTGTAAATGTTTAGGGTAAAATGTGTTTGTTTTACGTGGAGAAGCAAGAACTCTTGTGTGGAAATCAATATCACATGACTTCATGGAAAACCACTGCCTGAAGCAGGTTAGTGTGGATCCCCAAAGGTCATGTCAAAGGCTGAGTACTTGACAGCTGTTCCAGCACAGGGAGATGTGAGCACATGTTCCTGTGTGACAGCCTGGCCAACAGCCCTGAACCCAGAGGAGCAGCTGGCTTCCATCCCAGAAGTTGCCTTTCCTGTCAATTATGTGCTCTTGACAAGTCTGAAATGGAAACAGAGGGCAGACATAGTAGCTGAGGGCACACTAGAAGTCCTTTCTGAGTTGTCCAGAGGGACTGGTTTGGAAAACAGGAGGGTGCCTAATTTGTGTGCTGTACAGCTTCCCCTGATTATAGCCCTAAGATCTAGAGTGAAGTCCATTTGCCCCTGGATCTTCACCGGACGTAGAAATAGTACAAGTATTACAGGCCATTACAAGGGGACACAGGATGCTCCTAGAAGTGCTTTCTACAGTATCTGTCACACAGGTCCTTAAGGACTGAAATCAAAACCCAGTCAAGATAACACTGTTGATAGCTATGTCACTGGAAATAGTGTCCTGGCTCCTTAGAAATTAGAGGTGTTAAGAATAAGGGTGACCCTGTGGTCCAACATGAAGAATGCCCTGCCAGGTGCCATCTTTACCTTCCTGCAGTTGTGGGAAAATCCGAGAAGATTTTCGAGGTGAGACAGCAAAGACACAGAGACAAGAATGAAGCTATTTTATTCACAAGAACTCAAAAGGAACTAAACCCACCAAACCATTATGCCAGACACTACAGGATATAGGAGCCACACCATATGTTGGCTCATGTTCATGGATAATAGACGCCTCCTAATTGAAAGGAGGATTCTCACATTGAAAGTGTCTGCTCAGCCCTACACTGGGGTTTCTAACCAGCGCATGAGGCAAGGGATATCCGTAAGGCCTGAGCTATTCTTCCACCAAAGCAGTCTACCAGGAAGTGACAACAGCTTGGATACAGCTGAGGAGCAAAAGGAGATCACACGTGGATCTAACCAACTGGACAACAGAAGAACCAGATAGTGGGGGTCATGGATTGTGATGGCTGATACCCCCTTCCTCCCTGTTCTCCCTTCCAAGCTAACATTATCATGACAGTGCAGTCACCTACTTGCTGTCCTGTCCTTTGAAGTTTCATGTGTCAACATTACCTTGTTAATGAGATACTTTCTGTTCTTGGCTCATACTTTTATAGCCTATTTGGAATCTCTGAAATCACAGTGCCAGAGTTGGGATCCCTTAGCACCCACTGACCTCAGTGGCAAAGCCAATAAACCCAAGTGTGGGCAGTGCCAAGCCCTAACCAAGATGTGCAGGGAGATCTATCATGTCCTGAATACATTAGTGACTGGAGACACCATGACTCTCAGACATAACTCCTATCTGTCTTTAAGTTAAAATTTTATTAAACATAAAGCTGAAATCAGTGATGTTTCTATAGCTCTGGTCTCTTTTCCTTTGAAATTACTATTTTCCATGCTTTACCACACTACACATCAATATGATGGGGCTGAGGGATGGCTCAGAGATTAAGAGAATATATTGTTTTTCCAGAAGACTTGAGTTTGGTTCCCACCACACACAGGGGACAAGTTACAACTTCCTGGAACTGCAGTTCTGGGAAAGCCAAAGCCTTGTCTCTGAGCACCGGCACTCATGCGCTCACACCCTAACAGACACACACAGACACATAACAATTTAAATAAGTCATGAGACTTCTGTATAGTTTAAAGCTGTGGGTCTTTTGCTAGGTCAGTCTCTCAGCTTCCCTGTCTCTTTTGATTCTCCTACTTCTGTTTGCACCCCGTCTGTGTCCTTGCCTGCCCAAAAGTTCTGTCTCCTTATGTCCTGCCCCAGCTATTGGCTGTCAGAACTTTATTATAACCAATCAGTAGTAAGACAATGCCTGACCCATCTCTTTGTTGCCTAAGGCATCGAGGGCTGCATGACCTTCATCTTTGGGGCAGATGTGGAAGGACAAGCATTTTCAAATAGAAACCCTGGTCATGGTCCATAGAAATAATAATACCAAAATTCTACCAGCACTGAGATTTCTGGCTGGTACAGAATTAACAATTGAAAATACAATGCACACCTTAATACAAAGTGAAGAAATGTCACCTGGTGGGAAATGACATGAGGTTATCTCCAAGTAGGCCTGGCACCAGGCTTCCACTTCAGTTAACACCAGATGTGAGTATTTGTAAAATTACCTTACTTGTGTGAGTTTTAATTTATTAACTGGTGGATGGAAAGAGGGATAATTTACTGAACCAGATGGTTAAATGTTATAATTATGTAAGTAACTGCCGCTGTCCTAGAGAAAGCATCCATCCGGGCTCAGGTAGAAATTGTTTTAACATAGTTTTGGTCACCATGGCTTTACCTTGGTTTACCCATGAATGCCAGTCATCAACAGATTCTGTGAAATTTGATGACTACTTGCTTCATATCCAGCTCCTTGTAAGTTTTTAGAAATAATACACACACACACACACACACACACACACACACACACACACACACACACCACAGTAAATGATGAAACCTAAGTGGCATAAATTACAGATAGATGTTGCTAAGTGACTACGTACAAACTCTGGAGGTCAGCTCTACCGTCTTCTAGTCAGAGAAATGCATTGTGGGAGATGAATGAATATTAGGTGAGCCATTACCAGTGTGCCCCAAATAGCTGGTGACGAACAGACCAGGAGAAGCCTTATGAAGAGTCAGGCATTGTTCTTCGTGCTTTACGTAAATTAATTTATTTAAGTTTTGATTGACCGATTAAAATTGGTTTGTGTTTCTGAGATATGATGCTTTGATATGCATATGTGATACAACATGATTACGTCAGGTTAGCTGGCATATCTAGCTAGTGCCTCACTTAACGCTCATTCAAGGGAGTGATATTTGAAATGGATTTAGCTATTCTGATGTACACAATGCCTTGTCAGTGAGTATTAAGTACAGTCACCTTGCTGTGCAATTGATTTCAAAACCTGTTCTCCCCTCTGTATAAAACTGTACAAAATGTCCCTTCTTGCCCACTCTCTCATCCCCTCTTTCTTCCTCTTGTACTTCTCCCTATTCTCCTCCCCTCCTCTTCCTCCTTATCTTTTCCTATCCCCTCTGATAAATATCATGATCTGCTTGCTCTATTGCTATGAGAGCAACTTTATCAAGTGACGTATGCATTAGTCAGTCTTTCTGGAAACCTTATCATTATTATTATGCCTCTTTTCAGACTGGAAACCAAAGCACAGTGAGGTCAGAATACATTATGTTAGAAGCACATAAACCAACACTTTTTACCACTGTGTAGTACTTCAGGTAATTTCATACCATGCTCCAGTTTACCTACCTTTCCACATCCAAGCTAACCACCTGTTAGCCCTGGCTTATTTTACTTATATTTTAAAGTATATTCTCATTAAAGGGACTCTTCTACAGGTATATTGTTTCCATCAGATGCCTCTATTTTCTTCTTACTTGATCTTACAAGTTTTCATGTGGTTATGGTGTCCTCAGTGCTTTTTAAGAATTTATTTATTTCTCTCTCTCTCTCTCTCTCTCTCTCTCTCTCTCTCTCTCTCTCTCTCTCTCTCTGTGTGTGTGTGTGTGTGTGTGTGTGTGTTGTGCATGCACATAAGTTTGTGCAAAGGTATATAGAGATTATGTGGTGGCCAGATGTCAATATGTCGTGTCTTCATTCTTCTCTGTCTTATTTTATTTTGAAACAGGGTCTCTTACTGAACCTGGAGCTTGAGATACATTAAACTGACTGTCCAATGAGCTTTAGGGATCCTTCCTCCCTGTCTGAGTGCTGATGTCTATGTCTTCCTGGTCCAAGCTTTTCACACAGGTGCTGAGGATCCAAATTCTAGTCTGGATGCTCGTAAGAGGCCCATTACCAACGGAGCCACTTCTGATCCTTCGTGCACTTAAGACTTTCTCATAACTATGGTTTGGACATCTCCACCAGTTGCTTCTTCCTTTCAGTCTTTCCATACTTGGCTATAAGTGGTCTTTCCTCATTTATTTTCTAGTTAATTATGTTCCCTCGGTTGTGTCCATTTTGTTATTAAACTCAGGCTATTGTAAAATAGTTATTGTTCCACTAAGTTCTGCTTATTGACTTTATTATATTATATTTATTAAATTATTAAACATGTTATATTTATTAAATAAATATTAAATATATCACATTTATATATTTACTTTGTTTTTCCTGACAGTTCTGGAGGTGAACCAAGGGCCCACACAAACTAAGTAAATTACCAGTGAGCTAAATTTCAAGCCCTAGATTTACTTCTTACAAACAATTTCCATTTTTTGTGAACAATCAAACACAACCAACAGATTATCTCAATCTTTGTGTCTGTGGACTTCAGGGTCTGGAGCCCTGCAGGCCTGCATCTATTTCTTGCTATTTCTGTTTGTTCTACTATTTTTTCTTTACCTTGTTAATTTATTTTTAAATAATTGAGATTATAACTACATAATTTCTCTCTTTCCCTTTCCTTCCTCTCAAACCCTCCTGCTCCCTTTTAAATTCATGGCCTCATTTTCTTTAATTATGTTTTTACACACACGCGCGCACACACACACACACACACACACACACACACACGTAAATACATAAATATAACCCTACTGCTCTGTCTATGTAACATTGCTTGTATGTATATTTTCAGGGCTAACTACTTGATGTAGGTAACCAGTTGGTGTGACCTTCCCTGAATAAGTCTGTTTCTCCCACTCTCAGCATTCCTTAGTTGCTTGTAGTTCTTTGTCTAGGGTTGGGACTGCCTGGTATTTCCCCCCTTCTACCTTAGCATGTCTATTGGTATCTTCCTTGTTCAGGTCACGCTTAGGAAGCCTCCTTGTTGGTTAAACTATGTGATCATAGCTTCTCTGAGACTCCTAGGAGACACAATCTCACTGTAGTGTCCTGTGAACGTGCAGCAACAACTTGAGAAACCTCACGGCACCCTCTTTCTCCACAGAAGCTACTGTCCTTCCTTCAGGGGCATTTAAACATCTGGGAATTGTATCTAATTTCAGGACTTGGAATGATTTGAAAGTATCTGAGGTACTGGAAATGTTTATTTATTTATATTTTACCCTCATTCGAAGGACATGACCTAAAGTGAGAAAGTTCCCATGAACACTCTTTATCCTTCCCTGAAAAATCTCCGGACTCCTATAGAATCTCCCTAATTCCCAACCAACCTCAGGGCTGCTTTCTCAGAGATGGGTTAATCCTGTTACTCCAGACCTATTGTTCTTTTGGGGAATATCTGTCCCAGATTTGGGGGTCTTACTGGGAAGCAGAAATTCCAAGCTGAATATGTTTGTGCAAGGTTGAACAGCACCACCATTCTCACAAAATCAATGACTATAACAAAATTAGTAATAATAATGATGATAATAATGATAATTAATAATAGTGGTAATTAGCTTGCAAGGTCCCCTGATAGAAGACACTGAGTGTTGCATGTTAGCCCAGACCTGAAGATAATCTAATCCTGATATTTGTCTTCTAGTTCTCTGGGTCGTTTTCACTTTGGCAGTGTCCCGATGTGAGATGCATACTCAGGCCCAGATCTTCAGTTCCTTTCTCACAAGATTTCTACACAGTTTTCTTGGTTCCAAATTCATTGTCAGAGTTTCCATCTACCATGCATGCTGTTATTTTAAAATCCTTTTTGTGTTTAGTGATACGGAATCAATGAAGTTTCAAGTGCAGGCATTGTCATCCTGTGTTAGAAGCGCTATCTTCCCTCTCAGTGTCCTGGATCAAGGATTCCTTCTTTAGAGAAGCCCCTGGTCTTTCTTTCTAACTCCAGCCTGACCCTCCTGGGATAAGAGGGATGTGGGTCTTTCCTAAGCAGGAATGGACCACAGACGCCTCTGCTCCGGGTTGTCTTTGCCGACGGTTAGGGAGACATGTTTGGAAAGGCTGAAGATAAGCTGTCATTCCCTGCACATTTTGCATTTAGGAAATGTTTCCATGCATCACAGAGCTTGACAGATATCAAATCTCCCATAAAAGAATATTTGTAAAACAAGGAAGAATTTTTCCAAGCCTTATTTTTATGTAGGTATGAAAAGCAAAACACAATTCCTTGATCTATTTTAGTAATATTGTCATAAATTATTCCAGACTATAAACAGTATAAACAAAATTGACTTTCATACAGGATACTTGGCATAAGGAGATTATAAACAATATCTTTGTTATAATTAGGACACATTTGGTACAAAAACAAACTCTGAAAGTAACAGAAGCAGCATGGTGGAGAGGAAGAGGGGGAGAAGGAAAGGGAAAACCAAACATTTGCCTGAGACGTGCCTTCCTCAGGACTCCCATGTTCAAGTTCAAGAAACCTACCTCCTGTCTTCTAGCTATGTCGGCTTGACAGAGTTGCCTGTGTTCTGCTCTCTTTAAACCCCTACTTCCTTTAACATTTTCTCCCTGATTTCCATTCTGTGTTACACACCCATCTTTCGCCTTTCCATATATCCTAGTTCTTGGGGCATTTGATGAGATGTTTTCTGGAGTATATATACTTGCAGTATCTACCCTAAGAAACTTCTTATCTAAACTTAGATAAGATTATATTGTTGCAAGTAGCCTTGGAAGGTAATTTGTACAGTCTAGGCCCTTAATATTTACTATCCTTCCATTGTTGCTAATAGTATGAGGGGATATTTGTTATAGATCTTCTTTAGGGTACATTGGTCTCATTAGTTCCATTAAGTCATCAAAATATCAAAGTGGGAAATCTCTTCCCATAGTGTTGTTCAGATAATTCCAGTAGTCTATACCTTACCCTTCTAACTGGCCACAATGTGTCCAAGCTTCCTTCAAGCAGGCAACACTGAGATGGTGAGCTGTTGGTCATCCACCCCCACCACCCGTGGGAACGGTCCAGCTTCCTGAAGATGCACAAACCTGGCAGCCAAATCCATTGACTGCTATTGGTTTTCATAGTGTTAGCTTCCAGCCCATCTATCAAAGAATGAGTCCACTTGAGAAACCCGATCCCCACTCGTAGGTACAGAATCAAATAAGTCTCCGAGTTGTAATTGGCCAAGTTACAGCTCTATGGCTCTGTGTTGTTAGATGCAAAATGCACAAACAAACTCCGCTTCACAGTGTCTCCTCTCCTAAGGTTACTTTTAGCTGAAGGAGTAGCTTCTGATGCCTTACACTTCTGCAGCACTGACCCCCTGTCACTCCCTTCTTCTTTGTTAATTCCTTTTCCTGTATCTACCATACTCACAGTTTAAAACTCCATTCCCACCCTCATCCCATGCCATTCTTTCTCAAGTGCAGAGAGTGGAAGAAGAAAAAATACTAATATTTGTCTTACTTCAAAGGAGTCAACTAAGGTAAACTCCTAGCCACACCTTTGGCCTGTGGAAATGACATCGCAGTGTCAGGAGCTGATTGGTAGTTCCATTATGGTCATCATCTGCTAGGTGCTTTTTCTTCTAGTCCTTGGGGTCTTATGAACAGCAATCAATTTTAGTTGTTGGTACAGTCTCAATTTTGTTATACATGAAGCGTCTCAGTGCTTGGCTGATGATGCATCATGGGTCCTCTGATCTCCAGGAGACACATACTTTGTTTCTTTTTCACCAGTGACCTCCCAAACTGGAGTTGCTTCTAGATTCATAGTCAGACCAAATTCTGATAAGGACATATATTGTACATTGAAAATATCTTGCTGAAAATGCTTCACATCTGTCTTAGTCAGGGTCTTATTGCTGTGAACAGACACCATGACCAATGTAAGTTTTATAAAGGACAACATTTAATTGGGGCTGGCTTACAGGTTCAGAGGTTCAGTTCATTATCATCAAGGCAGGAGCATGGCAGCATCCAGGCAGACATGGTGCAGGAGGAGTTGAGTTCTACATCTTCACTCAAAGGAAGCCGGGAAGGAGGCTCCTCATCCTAAGAGGAGCTAGGAGGAGGGTCTCCAAGCCCACTCCATAGTGACACACTTCCTCCAACAAGGCCACACCTTTTAATAGTGACACTCCCTGGGCCAAGCCTATGCAAACCATCACATCCACTCCCTGGCCTCCATAGGCTTTTAAACATATGAGTCTATGGAGACCATACCTAAACTTAGCATTAAAAAAAAGTACATTTAGTTCAACTTCCAAAGTCCCCATAGTCTATAGCAGTATCAACAATGTTAAAAGTCCAAAGTTCAAAGTCTCTTCCAAGATCCATCTAATCACTTAACTGTAATCCCTGAGTTAAAACAGGCAACCAGCTGGGCAAACTTCAAACTCCACCATCTCCATGTCTGATGTCAAAGCTGTCCTTAGGTCTTCACCACCTTTTTCATCTTTGTTGTCTGTAACAAACTTCTTTCTCCTGAGCTTGTTCCACTCCCTGTTAGCAGCTTTCCTCAGCAGATAGCCTGTGGCTCTGGCATTTTTAACATCTTTGGGTCTCCAAGGCAGCTTGTTTCTATGTCTTGGATCTACACATGATCCTCCAAAGGGCTGGCCTCACTTTTCCAGCTCTGTCCTCTGTAGCACTCAGGTTGATCCACTCCACTGCCTCAGCTGTTCTTGGTGATCATCCCATGGCACTGGTGTCTCCAATACACTGCGGTCTTCCATTGCAACTAGGCTTCACCAATAACCTCTCCTATGCTCTCTTCATGGTGCCAAGCCTCAACTCCTTTGCCTGACCCCTTCAGTCCTGGGCCATCAATTGCAACTAAGGCTGCACCTTCATCAATGGCCTTCCATGGCCTCTCACAGTGCCCAGCCTCAGCTGCTCTTCATGGCGCCTTCAAAGCCAGTACCACTCGAGTGACTCTTACACATTACCAAGTCCAGCCACAGCATAAGGTACAACCTTGGCATCTCTGGAACACAGCTCTCAAAAAGCCCTTCCCAGAAGATTTCACCTCAGTGATACTGATCTCTTTCTCAGCTCCAGCTAACCAGCATCAATTGTCTCCTTCTCCTCTTAAATAGAAAGTCAGAGACACACAGCCAAAACTTCTGAGTTCACTTCCAGGTGTCCCTTTAGTACTTGAACCATATATTTTGTATTTTTCCTTTCTCAACTTCCCTTTTTTCATTAAAATGCTCTTCATGAGACTTAACCAGAGAACAAAATCTATGATGGGCGTTTCTGAGACTTCCTTTGTCAATTTAATTAATCTGAGTCTTTTTCACCTTAGCCTCAGGTCAACTCTTCAGACAAGGGCAAAAAGCAGTCACATTCTTCACCAAAATACCACAAAAGCAGTCTTTATAGCACATACCTAAATTTTTCTCCTCTGAAACCTCTTGGGCCAGGCCTGCACAATTCAAATCACTCTCAGTCACAAGGACTTCTGCATCCCTACTAAGATAGTCCATTAAAGCCAATTTAAAGCATTCCACTGCTTTCCAAATCCAAAGTCCCAAAATTTACATTCTTCCAAGCAAAAGCATAATCAGGCCTATCACAGCAATACCCCAGTCCCTGGTACCAACTTCTGTCTTAGTCAGGGTCTTACTGCTGTGAATAGACATCATGACCAATGTAAGTATTATAAAGGACAACATTTACTCAGGGCTGGCTTACAGGTTCAGAGGTTCAGTCCGTTATCATCAAGGTGGGAGCATGGCAGTATCCAGGCAGACATGGTGCAGGAGGAGCTGAGTTCTACATCTTCACCCAAAGGAAGCCAGGAACAGACTGAGCATCCTAGGAGGAGCACTTCCTCCAACAAGGCCATACCTTCTAATAGTGCCACTCCCTGGGCCAAGCATATGCAAACCATCATAACATCTAACCTAGTTAACAACATACCAGTATGGAGTATGGCTGCCCATTTAGGTAATGACCACAGGGTTAACTGGAAATTGTACTCCATGCTGCCCCTGCCCAGCCTGTGGAGAGAAGACCAGAGTGGGAAAGATACAAAGTTAAAAGTTAAAAGACCAGCTGGATATGGTGGTACACACCTTTAATCATAGCACTTTTAGGAAACAGGAAGAGCTTTCTGAGTTCCTGATCAGCCCTGTCTACATAGTAACTTACAGGGGAGCCAGAGTGCCATAATGAGACAGTGTTTAAAAAAAAAAAGGTTTGTAAAGTTTCCTCAGTGTGTGCTTCTTCTGTGTTACATTAAAGTTGAAGATTGCAAGTAGAATCTTTAAGAGCTGAGGGCCATTTGTACAGTGTTGGTTCACCCAAAGAGTAACTGTTCCCTTGGCTTCAACTATTGCAAACTTCCATGTAAGCATCTTATGTACCGATATGAGGAATGATTAGTCTATCATGTGAGCTTGTAACACTAGCTACTTGGGAGGCTGAGACAGGCGGAGTTGAAGGCACATCTAAGTTAAATATCAAGACCATGTCTCAAAAGGAAAGTGAAGTAAAACATTCAGGGGTTCAGCTCAGTGCTTAGGGTTTTAGAAGACCCTGGGTTCAATCTTCAATACTGTGAAGGAGAAAAAGAACAAACTCAAATGTCGCATGCATTCATTAGTCATTCCAATTTGCCTACATCACTTCATTCTGGCTTTAAGTCTATAAAGTATGGGAATAACAACTGTTTTGCTGCTATAGAAACTGTACACTTAGTTTCGTGGCCAGTTCCGTGCTTTCAGCCCTCATCCTGTAACTCCTACCCTCAGAGCACTCAGCTGGTCTACGAGCCCAGTCATAGCTAAGTTTGTATGTGACACATCATACCCAGAGTGACATTGGCTGAGTACCCAGACCTGTCCCCAAAGACTTCTTCTTGTCCCTGGCAGAAGGCAGTGGTTTCCATTCAGCCACCACATGCTCCTGTGTGCCTTGGAGCAGCTAGGGCAGAGGAAGCCACAGCCAAGCCATTCCTTACCCTACGCATCATACCATTGCCTACATGATAAAAGCCACTCTCCTTGGTGAGGTCGCCATGCCTGTCATAGTCACTTCCAATCTTCCTGAACTCATCATCTGACACTTGTGTCCCCATTTTCCTGTTCCCAAACGTACTTCTGAGCACTCTTAATTCTCTGAGACCTCTGCATCATTGTGGTGGCTGAATCATTTACTTTCTTCAGCCCAGCTCACTGATGCTGGACCTGGCCTTACAAGTCTCTCTGGCTAAGAGAAGGTGGACAGAGGGACACTGGAGCCAAGCTCTTAAGATGCATTGTGGTTTCTCCTCTACCCTTCTACCATTTTCTGTTTTTCTGTGCAGAAAGCAAACTTCAAGCAAGCACCAGACCCAAGTCTGGAGACAGGCACAGGAGCATTAACTAAAGTCAGCTCACATCCTGGAACCAAGACCAGCAAAATCTACTAACCCTCTCGACTGGGAGATGAGACTGAGTGGCTAAACCTTGCTACTGTTAGCCATGCTGTTTAGAGGTCATTTATCAATAAGGTTATAGACTATAATATATTAACTTCTGTTTTTGAGATCTCTCCAGTGTGTATCCATGTCATAAACCTAGAAAAACTGGTAATATATTTTTCTATCCAGAGAAGTTGCTGTTCACTGAAGCAAGCAACTCTGGAAACTTTTACCTTTTAGCACATCAAGCAGTCTTCTTTTTGGGCACTTCCTCCAAAACTTGTGCTTTTGTTTCCCTGTTAGGGGCAGGTCTTGGCCTTCATACTCTATATGGGACAATTTTATTTATGTGTATTGGGGGTGGTATTGGTATATGATCTTGTTTGAATGAAAATGCAGAATCAGACTAAGGGAGAGGCAGACAGATGAGTTCTCCTAGAGGTGTGAAACTGTCTGTCCTGACTTCTCTGGGGACTCAGGTCAGGTTGCTTGATGCTCTGACAAATGCCATTTCTTTAAAAGGACTTTGATAGTGGCAACTACATCAAGGTGACTGCAACCCCAACTCCCATAGGGTAATGCACCTGAGCCTACTATAGAGAAGGTATGATAATGAACACATCTCAGAGAGCCACACTTAATGAACTATGATAAGTCAAATAAGCTCAGAGAACACTAGACTGAACCAGTTGGACCATGCAGATATGCTTGGACAGGTCAAGCAAAAGTAAGATGTTCTTGCTTGGAACTCAGCCCACCAGATGCTTACAGGGGACCAAGTAGTGCCTGGCTTGTTTGTATCATAGGTGGTAAATGTACATGGACACTGGAGAGAAAGGATTCCTCAAAGAAACTCCTTTGGCAAATGAGTGGAATGGTCAGACATTAGACAAAGTATAATCTAACTAGACATTGCTTTGATGGGTTTTTACCTGCAAGTGACACAGAAATTTTTCTGTCTCCTTACAACACACACACACGCACACACACACACACCCCTCTGGATCTCTTCTGTACAGCTGAAAACTTTCCTTAGCTTGTAAATTTTGGTTTCCAGATAGCAAAGAGGCCATGCAACTTCAAAAGAGCTGTTTCCTGATGTCAACAAGGTGTGACTTGGCCTTAACATGTGTTTGTAAATGTTTTCTTCTCTTCCTACAATGATTTAAGGTCTCATTTGTGGACAAGGATACAGCTCCCTTGAGTTTCTATTACAGAAGTCTTCCTGGCTAAGGACCAGGAGCTTGTGGGATGGGCTCCTGGGGCTGGCAGCCAAGTTTGGGCCACTGCCATGCTGCCTTCTATAACTGACCTCCTGCATTCTGTGGAATGGCATTTGGGCTTGAGGCCACCCCAGGGGACTTGCTCCTAGCTGCTCCCAGTCGTGTTGACAGGCATAGCAGCTGCCTCTCTACTAGTGTACCAGTGTGAATGCCATCACAGCCATCACGGGCTGTGATTTCAGACCCAGTGGAACCCTCTTGTCCTGCTGTGCTGGTGTGATTTAGTGAGAATGGGGCAAACAGACTCAGAATTCCCTCTACAGTGACAGACCCTTAAGGAGCCCGGAGATGCTGCCTACCTCGAAGGTGTTACAGAAGGGCATCACTGAGACAGACACTTATGAGTCTTTAGCAATGTCCACCTTCTCCCTGAACATCATGTCTTACAACTAGAGGGAGGACCTGTGGGTTTTCGGGGTCACACATTGATGATTATGTCCTTTGCCTGGGTGGACATGCTACACACGGTTTTCATTCTACCCTGGCCACAGGTGTTTGGTTTGCTTACCTCCAGATGCCCCCAAACACATCCAAGCTTATATTTGTCTTCCCTTGGCTTTTGATTTCCCTCAAATTAGCTCATTTGCCACACCGATGTTCACTTAGTCAGGGTCAGTCCAAAGTCAACGGAATCACCTTCTTAGAGCCATGAGTCATTTCAGATTCCCGTAGAGCGTTCACCCTGGCCAGAAGAGCCCAGTTCAGTGCTCATCTGCACAGCTCCTATTGCCATGAACAAGCGCTTGGCTTTGTTTTTCCTAGGCTATTACTCCCTACCATCTCCTTGCATGGCTGTCACTGTGGTCTACTTTCCTTCCTCTTACAACACGCCCTTTGTGTGACAACTCTCTAAGGAGGCTATGCCTCACCTGCTCATGAAGAAGCTATTGCTCTCTTCTTTCCAGTCTCTCAGCATCAAGTTGTCAGTTAGAGACAAGCTCACCTGGCTTTGGAACTGAGCAGTCGGGATACACATGATACAGGATTTTGTTTCACATTGGTTCTGCACACTTACAGTCCCATCTCCTTGGGAGGCTGATGCAGGAGGATCACGTGAACTCACAAGTTTGAGACTAGCCTTAAACATGACAGAGAAAATAAATGAAAATAAAAATAAAAAGGAAGCAAAAGGAAACAAAGAAAGGAAAGAAAAAAGGGGAAAAATGCACAATTAGACACAAAACACATTTGGGTTGTTAAGATAGCGGTCAAGGTGGTCAGGCGGTCAAGGTGCTTGCTATCAAGCCTAATGACCTGAATTTGAGCTTCAGGACCCATTCATTGACTCTTGTAAGTTTCCCTCTAACCTTCATATGAGCACAGTGGCTCATACAACCTCTACACCTCAAAGAAAATAACTAAACATGTAAAAAAAAATTAAAACATTGTCAGCTCCTCCCATATTTACTGGATCTGACTAGCTAAGTTATCTGCTTCTTAAAGGATAGTGTATGCCTGGCCCCAGAGTCACTCAGGGGGCAGGAGCAGTAACTAAGAGCTTACATTCTAATCCACAGGTAGCAGGTAGAGAGAGGGTATAAGTGTGGGCCTGGGATGGGCTTTTGAAATCTTGAAGCCCACCCTGAATGACACACCTCCTCATACAAGGCCACACCTTTTAATCCTTCCTGAACAGTTTCACCTACTGGGGACCAAGCATTCAAATATGAGATACTATGGAGACCATTCTCACTCAAATCACCACAGCTGCCAATTCTATAAACCATTTAACGGATGGACTAACATCAAACAGTTTGAGTCCCACAAAATAAAAAGTGGAAAGAGTACTGCTAAACTCTTGAAGCTGATATTACCCTAACAAGAACAACAACAACAACAACAACAACACACACACACACACACACGCACACGTGCGTGCACACACACACACGTGCACGCACACACACACTGTACCCAATAAACAGAAATATAAACGTTGAAATTGAAACGTTTGTAAAATGAACTCGGGCATACATGAAAAAGATATACGCCCCAAACAAGTTGGCTTCATCTTAGGGGTGCAAAATTGGTTCAAGCCTACTAAGAAATAACATCCAATAATAATCCTAAGTGGAAATGACTTAACTCACCAATAAACAGACACATTATCTGGAGCAAAAGACAAGATCTGATCTTACGTTGTCTCTAAGGAACATACCTCACTTGCAAAGATGGCCATGCCCTGGAGCTCAGAGTTGGTTACATCAATAAATGCAGCACAACACAAAAATCGTCCTAAAGACCAGAGTCACACAGTCAGTCTTCTTAGTAGATGCAGAAAAGTTGAGCATTGCACTAAACACTGACCACTCACACACACACACACACACACACACACACACACAAGCACACACGAACACGCACACGTACACAGGAAAAATAAACGCATTTCTCCTAAACTCAGAAACAAGTCCATTTTCTTCACTCATCAATACAGTGCTTGAAGTCTTCACAAGAGTAATATGATGATAGAGAGAAAAATAAAGTAGGAAAAGGAGTCAAATTCTCCATCTTTGCAGATGATGGTACTATGACGATCCGAGTCCCACCTGAAAGTGCTTTCACTCATCCACCTTTCTCAGCGTAGCAAGATAAAGTTTGATGGGCGGAAAGCAGCAGTTGTAGCAGCTTGGCCATATATCACTAACAGGTGTTCCAAGAAACAAATCAGGGGAAAAAATATCACTCACAGAGTTTGAAAAAACTCTAAGAATTACCTTAACTAAGAAAGAAACTGAAGAAAGTGAAATGACTTCCCACACTCAGGAGCTGACAGAATTGTCATTGTGAATCGTGAAACTGATACCGTGAAAATCACTATGCAAGCAAAATAAGCGACAGATTTGACTCGGTCCTCTTCAAAATTCCAATGAAACTCTTCACAGAACTAAAAACAACAACAACAACAACAACAACAACAACAACAACAACAACAACAACAAAACTAGATTGCATATGAAGGTGTAAGAGACCACAGAGAGCCGAGGCAATTCTAAATGGAGACAGTAATGCTGGAGCTCTACAATACCTGATGTCCAGTTACCTTGTGGAGCCATAGCAGCAAGCATAGAGCTTGCACACACACACACACGCACACAAAGCACACACACAAACACACATGCACACAGAGTGCATAGAACAATCAGATAGAGCGGACAGAAATAACTCACTCAGACGCAAGCAAACCAATCACAACAGAGCTGTCAAAAGCACACACAGGGGAAGGAGCTCACAGGCAGGGATACGAAACCCCCATCTTTCACCCTTCACAGAAACCAACTCAGAACTCAAACTTTGGAACTCCTATGGGAGAGAACACGCCAAGACACAGGCCCAGGTGAGGGCATTCTGAAAAGGACCAAGAAGGCAACAGGAGCCCCAAGAACGGTCACACAATATAGTTAAGCGGTTTCTGACCAATGAAGAAAACAACCGCTCCAGTGAAGAAATGGAACAGAAGGTGGGAAATCTGTGCCAGTGACATCCGAGATGAGGGATTAACATCTGACATACATAAAAACTGCAAAGACTAAACACTAGGAGCCCCAAATAGCCCAAATGAACAAACAGGTTCACAAGCTGAGCACACAAAACCTGGAACCATGCAGAACCTTCAGTCCTCAGGGAGATGTAAACGAAACTGCATTGAGATTCCATCACATCGAGGTCAGAAGGGCACTGGAAAAAACAAACAAAAGAAATGGCAGCAGAGGCTGCTGCTGGCAATACAAACATGTCACTAAGGTCACATGCAGTCACTGTGGAGGTCACATGTAGTCACTATGAAGGTCACATGCAGTCACTATGAAGGTCACATGCAGTCACTGTGGAGGTCACATGCAGTCACTATGAAGGTCACATGCAGTCACTATGAAGGTCACATGCAGTCACTATGAAGGTCACATGCAGTCACTATGAAGGTCACACAGTATGAAGGTCACATGCAGTCACTATGAAGGTCACATGCAGTCACTGTGGAGGTCACATGCAGTCACTATGGAGGTCACATGCAGTCACTATGGAGGTCACATGCAGTCACTAAGAAGGTCACATGCAGTCACTAAGAAGGTCACATGCAGTCACTGTGGAGGTCACATGCAGTCACTATGAAGGTCACATGCAGTCACTATGGAGGTCACATGCAGTCACTATGAAGGTCACATGCAGTCACTATGAAGGTCACATGCAGTCACTATGGAGGTCACATGCAGTCACTATGCAGTCACTATGAAGGTCACATGCAGTCACTATGGCCACAGGTCACATGCAGTCACTATGAAGGTCACATGCAGTCACTATGGAGGTCACATGCAGTCACTATGAAGGTCACATGCAGTCACTATGGAGGTCACATGCAGTCACTATGAAGGTCACATGCAGTCACTATGGAGGTCACATGCAGTCACTAAGAAGGTCACATGCAGTCACTATGGAGGTCACATGCAGTCACTATGGAGGTCACATGCAGTCACTATGAAGGTCACATGCAGTCACTATGGAGGTCACATGCAGTCACTATGAAGGTCACATGCAGTCACTATGAAGGTCACATGCAGTCACTATGAAGGTCACATGCAGTCACTATGGAGGTCACATGCAGTCACTATGGAGGCCACATGCAGTCACTATGGAAGTCACATGCAGTCACTATGAAGGTCACATGCAGTCACTATGAAGGTCACATGCAGTCACTATGAAGGTCATGTGCAGTCACTATGAAGGTCACATGCAGTCACTATGGAGGTCATGTGCAGTCACTATGAAGATCATGGGCAGTCACTATGAAGGTCATGGGCAGTCACTATGGAGGTCATGTGCAGTCACTATGGAGGTCATGTGCAGTCACTATGGAGGTCACGTGCAGTCACTATGGAGGTCATGTGCAGTCACTATGAAGGTCATGTGCAGTCACTATGAAGGTCACATGCAGTCACTAAGAAGGTCACATGCACTCACTATGAAGATCATGTGCAGTCACTATGAAGGTCACATGCAGTCACTATGGAGGTCATGTGCAGTTCCTTAAAATACTAGAACACTAATGCTTTGATCTCACATTCTCAGCACCACACACAAAGGATTCAAAGTGTATCCCACAGGCGCTGGCACATCTGTGTTTATGGCAGCTCTATTCACAAAGCCATGGAAGAGAACCAGTCCAGATGTCCTTCAAAGGACGCATGGAAATGTAGTGCATATGTCCAATGGATGGTTTTTAGCTGTAAAGAAAAATAGCCAGAGTGAAAAAAAATGAGTTATGTAGGTGTGTGTGTGTGTGTGTGTGTGTGTGAGAGAGAGAGAGAGAGAGAGAGAGAGAGAGAGAGAGAGAGAGAGAAAGAGAGAAAGAGAGAGAGAGAGGCGAGAGGGACAGACAGACAGAAAGAGAGAGATAGAGACAATGACAGAGGACACAAGAGAAGAAGTCTTTGGGAGAAAAATGGAGGAGAAAAATAGAGGGTAGTGGAAATTGTGAAACCAGCAATGGAAAGATTGTGAAAGGAGGGTCCTAGCTAGGTGTTGTGAGGAGTACGTGGTAAGATCATTCAATGGAGGAACAGCTATGAACTAAGTACCCTGAACCTCAGGTCTTTGCCTAAAATGTTAGTAAACCCACACCTATAGGAGCCATTAGGACTGAAGGCTGCTGGGGCCCAGGAGGGATTTTCTCCAGTGGTGTAGTCATGGTAAGCTGCTCATCTTCCTACGAAGGACTCCGCACTCATTCCCTGCAACCACCCATGAGTAAACTGGTTTGGGAAGAAGCTTTCAGATAGAATAGAATGTGATCGGAAGTAGACATCATCAAATTACTTCACTGCATGAAATTATCGAGAACAGATAGAAAACGTTGTTTAAAAACAATAAAAAAATTACTGAAAAAGAAAATACTAAAATACTGCCCAAACCAATACATAGAAATAATTAAGAGTCTAAATTATCTCCCTAAAATTGTTACAAATAGTGACATTTGTAACAGTGCCATTGAAGGATCAGTCTGGAAGCTATCCATGCTCACACACTATAGAAATGATAGACTAATAGATCATATAGTTGTCTTACATTTAAAAACTTGGCAATTTGCAGCATGGATACCATCACAGCCATCCTTAGATTCATTCAGCTTTCTGTGGCTAAATTAGGCCCCAGCTAACCAGATCATGCCTTTAAATTGCCTGGGACAGCTTACAACAAGGTACTCCTTTCACTGTGCTATGTTCTAGCACAAAAAGGCATTCCTCAAAATATAGCCGATGGGAACGGAAGAGGAAAATGCTGCTGTGGAGAGCCAGTGGAGATTCTGGGATTTTTAAAAGCATCAAAGGAAAGCCAACTCCACCCCCTTGTGGAGATAACGGTCATTACACCTTTTCTATGCACGAGGATCGGCCATCTTTGGACAGCGAACAAGCTTTAGTTCCTCTTTATTCTGAGTACTCTTTGCCTTGCCTTCCTCCTTATTCCCACAGATACGCCCCTGCACCCAGCTACTAAAGCTACAGTTCCCTGCTACAGTTCTCTTCTCTTTTCCGTTGTGCATGCCTGGGGTGACTTGTCAGCCGACCAGGCAGGTTGATAACCTGCAGTTGACAGACTGGAGACTCCAGGTATGGAAGGAACCTTGAAAGCCTTTAGTAGCGCCCTGCAATCTACCCCGCTGGAGAGAAAAGGACTGCGTGGACTTCGATGGTACCAGCTGGAGCCCCACGTCCTTGCCATATGTTTTTATCGTGTCTTCTACATCTTAATTTCCACGATCCCAGGTTCTTACAATCTGCCGCTTCGCGTCTGCTCTCAGGATCTCGGCACCACACATAAGGGAAGGATCACTTTCACTTGTTAATCATGTCTCACCTTAAATGGCTTTTTCACCGCACATGGGGAAATATTACCATATATTATCACATATAAGTATATGATGTGTATATATAGTACATATGCATATATGTGCTTTCTGAGTATGCATATTTTAATATAAAACAACAATGGAGAATGTTACCATAGGGGATGAGCTAAAGGGAAAATTACCACCGCCAAGCTTCCTCAGCAGTGCAGTGAGCAGGAAGTGACCTTCAGCAGTTCTGTAGACTACCAACTTCCGCTGCTCAGTGCCCCCCAAGACATAGGTCATGATGTCACTCCATCATCAAAATCACAACACTGTTCTTGGGTTTTAGTTATTTTCATTTATTTGTCTGGGTTTGACTTTTTTGGCACAAGGTCTCCCTATGTAGCCTTGGCTGTCCTGGACTTAGACACATAGACCAGGCTGGCCCCTGACTCATAGAGATCCACCAGCCTGGGGTTAAAGGCATGCACCCCTTTGCCCGGCCAGCTTACCCTTGGTTTTAATGACACCTTGTCTCTCTAAATAGCCTTTGATTGTCAAAGTAACTCAAAGTCTACTACAGAACGGCCTAGTTAGTATTCGATGAGTAAAGGAATTTGGGGATTCAGATGTCAGGGCTGAGATCAGCTTGTCAGAGGCTGGCAGAGGTCCAAGCGATTTTCCTAACTTGGAATGCCAAGGCTGATGACACACGCTGTATGTATGTGTGGTAAGAACTGGGGTCCTCTGGGGAGATCAGAGCCTGCAGCAGGCTTCTTTCCCTGTCTCTCACCATGGGCTGTTCTTTGCAGTTAGTTGAAAACAACCTCTGCCTTTAAGGCCCGTGAACCAGTGGGTACTCCTGTGACGTGGCAGCCTAGAGAGGGCAAAGGTCAGGGACACTCACAGCTGGAGACTGCATTGGGAGTGAAAACACCTGTAGCAAATCTCACCGGTATCTGAGGTTGTGTTAGCACGTCCAGTGTGCAGGTAGATACCAGGAGCTGTGTCAACTGTACAGCTATGCAAGTACCAGGGGCTGTGCTTAACACACCCAGTGAGCAGGTCCCAGGGATTGTGTTAGCACACTCAGTGTGCTAAGTAAATGAACAGTGAGGAAACCTAAGAACTGGAGGGTATTGTTGAGAGATGAAATCTTTCAGATTTTCTCAGTCTAGTAGATCATTAGACCATTAGATCATTAGATATTAGAAAAATATGGCGTTGGAGGTCAGAGGCATAGTTCGGTGGTTCAGCATGTATTTAGCCTGCATGAAGTCCTAGTTCACTGATAAGTCCTATATTGAGAGATTTGGGCTTGATTGTTACAAAGCTTTCCAGGCAATTATCTAGTACAGAAAAGTTTCAGAATCAGCCTCTCTTCCCATTGGATGGTGGAAAACCGAGCCTCATAGATTCCAAATGACTTGAACAATGATGGTGGCAAGCCCTGATGAGGACAGGAACAATCTAACTTTCCTTTCAGGAGCACTGTAGCTGAAATAGTCAAGTATGACAGCCTAGGTCTAGGGATGCCAGCCATACTCCAGGGAGAACTGTTTTGGAGGTTGGAAATGATCCAGTCGGGTCTGCCAAGGGCCTTCACTGTGTTGTGTCAAAGCAGATGGCACCACGGGGAAAGCATATGAATCAGGGAAGACAAGTAAAACAAGAAGCCATAGAAGGCAAGGGTCTGGGCTCACTTGTGCTGTAACAAACCCCTCTTGAGAACCGGCTGTGGTCCCGTGAGAGTGGCATCAACCCCTTGCAAGGGCAGTGCCACTGATGACCTAATTACTTCCTAAGTTCTTTACAAAAACTTTGGGGGGGGGAGCAATTTTATACAATAAATTTGATCATATCTTTCTCTCCCTCAACTCCTCCCAGATCCTCTCTCATCTCCATACCCACCCAACTTCATGCTTTCTCTCTCTTAAACAAACAAACCCAAAACAACAAAACAGAGCAGAACATTGACAAAAAGCACACACACACACACCACAAATAAACATGGAGTCTAATTTTCACTGCCAACTACTCTTTAGCACGGGGCCTGCTCTGTGATGTAGATAGTGACGTTCCTTTGGAGAAAGCTGGTTTTTCCCTTTCCTACCAGGTATAAATTACAAAAGTCTTCCTGGGTAAGAATGAAACTTTGTACCCATTTCTTCTCTGTCCTGGAATTTTCTTTGTGCAGATCCTGTGCATGCTTCCAGTCTCCGTGAGTTCCTATGTGTAGCGGCCCTGCTGTGTCTGAAGAGCACTGTTTCTCTGGGATGATCCACCGCTGCGTTTCGCAATCTTTCTGCTCCCACTTGGGCGTAGATCCCTGGATCTTGAGGGGAGGGGTTTGGGGAAGACGTTCCATTTAAGACTGAAGGGTCCAAAGTCTCTCACTGTCTGCACGCTGTTCAGCTGTGAGTTTGTGGTGATAACCCTCTACTTCAAGGAGCTTCTTTGGGGCTAGAGAGACGGCAGAGTGGTTAACAGTACTATCTGCTCTTCCAAAGAACCCGGTTCAAGGCCCAGCGGTTACCTGGCCACTCACAACTGTCTGTAATTCCAGTTCCAAGGGACCTGACAACCTTACACCAACTCACATAAAAATATCATTTTTAAAAAAGCTTCTTTGATGAAGGTTGAGATATACAATGAACTCTGGTTTTAGCAATATGTCATTAGTTGCTTTTTTCCCCCTGTATTCATTTAGTAGAATAACATTAATAGGTTTTCCCCTAGGCCCATGACTTATGGGGACCTTGGTTCTTAAAGATTTCATGCCCTCTCAATATTGCACTGGAGACCAACCCTCCAGCCATGAACCTTTGAGGGGACAAGCCATGCCGGAGCCCTAGTGGCTCCTTTTTCGGGAAGCTGCTTAGCTTTACCTTGAGCGTACTGACCTTTTGACCATACTCCATGGCATTACCTCTGACCTCTCATCTCTGGTTTCTGTTTTTTGTTTTTTGCACGACAGGGTTTCATTGTATTGTCGTGGATGTTCTGAAACTCACTCTGTAGACCAGGCTGGCTTTGAACTCACTTCCTGAGTGCTTTAAAGGCATGCACCACCGCCACCTGGTACAAAATTAGTCTTTGATCACGATTCACAGAATAAGTATAAGGGAAGGGCACTAACTGTAGGACAAGGAATTGGGGCCCATGTATTCACAGTTAGGGCCTCATTTGGGCTGTGTATGCTATGGGGCCTCAACATGAGTTTAAAAACACTGTAGAAAATGGGTAAATCCACATCATAAGCACAGTGCTGGGAAGGAACTTGGCCTTGAAAGCGCATATCTACAGCTTAGTCCTCATAACACCCTGCAGCTGGGATCACATATCTGCCTGCTGCCCTTAAAACCTTAGCTTATCACATACAACAGCCCAAGGCGATGGATCACATTCACTGCAGCTGAGGGAGGAGAGGCTGGGGAGCTTGCAACTCCCAGTAGTGCGGTCAGCATAGAAAAGGCATCCCAAGAACAAGTTAACAGTCTGGCGTCAGCAATCAGTCCCGCACAGAGCGTAGCATTTGTTATTAGCTCTCTTGCTTGTTGTAACTTCTGCATCATAACTTTGGCTACAGCTGGCCAGCAGCAAAATTCTGTCATCTCTGAGGTTATATAGATGAAACTGCCTGGAGGAATGTTGCCAGTCAACCTGTGTGGCTAAAATACCCTGAGAAAGAGTCCACATAGGTTCAGTGTAGACAGAGCTGTAAAAAAATCTGTCTGCAGTGGGTTGAAACAGTATGGCGCTGTGGAACAAACTGCACACTGTGTGCTTCCCCAACTAGTTCTTTCATAAACCTCTGGTGGTGCTCTAGGATCGCAGGGTCCTCCTGGGCCGTCAGAGGCTTTTGTAATAGGTGCTGATGTAGCCAGACAGGAAGCAGGGTTCCCCTTAACCTGCAGTGACAGCATGTTTCTTTGGCAGCACAAGACCTCTCCCCGGGAAGGTCCTGCTGAACCCAGGAGGCTGCTCTTCACAGGCTGGGCGCTTTGTACAGTGCGTGCCTAAGTATTAGGGAAAGAGAGGCTGGCTGTGGACTCGACTCCCAGAGATCTCTCCTAAATTTCCCTCTCGAGTCATTTGTCTGTATTGGACACCGGCCCCTGTTGCCACTCATTCCCAGATAGTCAGGGAATGAACTGTCGTTCCAGGGGGAATCTAGTTCTGGACGTTTCTGAGACTTTAGCCTAACTTCACCTCAGCAGCCCTGGCGATTTTCAAACCCTTCCTGCACATGGCCCCTGGAGTCAGTCTTCTTCCTGTCGCTTCTGTTGCGCCTCTTATTCTGGTTATAGGCAAGGCTTCCCTGAGACTGTGGACCTAAAACCCTCCTACCCCAGGAAACGTTCAGATCATTTCCTTCCTTCCTTTCCTTCTTCAGAGCCATCCCAACAGTCGCAGGGTCGCCCTCTAGCGGCGATCATGTCGTATCGTTTGAGAGCTATGGAATAAGGTTGAAGTTTTCTAACTTTCTGCCCTTTACAAAGCAGCCTCATTAGGAGACTCTTGTGGGGAACATTCTCGGCAGTGATGCTGTGCCCTTAGGCACTGCATTTCCAACACAGGGCAGGTACAAATCTGAATGGAACCTCTGGAATCCTGGGATTCATGCGTGACCACTAAGCAGGCCCATTTCCCCCGAAAAGCACTGCAAAAAGGTGTCCTCTCTGACTGAGAGGACTTCAGCAGGCAACTAGGCAGGGCTGGAGAAGGGACTAGCCTCCAGCATCTGCCATATGGGAAGGAAGCTGCTAGTGAGACTGGGAAGCTGATTATTCTTGGCGCTGCAGTCTTCCAGCAGGTTTTGCCAGAAACACAGCCAGGAGCCTCAGTCATCGATGAGCAATTTCTATAGATTTTCTTTCCTGTGCATGTTTGCTTAAAGACTGAGGCCAGTGGGGCCTGTTTTCTTGGATTCGATTCTAAGATTTTTGACAGCAGAACCACGTTCTCCTGGCTGGTGGCAATGGCCTCTGCATCCTGGCCTTTGCTCACACAATGGAACTTCGTCTTGTTCCTCAGCTTAAGCCTGACCATTAGCTCTGGGACCATCCGAACTTTAGACATTAAATATTAATGGCCTTAATTTTCCAATCAAAAGGTACGGTAAAAATCCATCTATCTGTTGTCTATAAGAAACACATTTTAGCTTTAAGAGGGTATGCGTGCCTCAGAGTGAACAGATAAACCAAAGTACTCCAGTCAAATGGAACCAGGAAGCAAGTAGGCACTGCTATCCTACCATCTGACAAGACAGACTTCAAAGGAAAACTAATCAGAAGTCAGGAAGAAGGGTGGTCAATTCTAATCAAGGGAACAATTAACTAAGGAGATGTTACTATCCTAAATCTATATGCGTCAAACTCAGGGGTATCCAGTTTCATAAAAAGTATGCTAGATGGATTAAAGATATAGATTAACGGGTTGGGGATTTAGCTCAGTGGTAGAGCGCTTGCCTAGTAAGCGCAAGGCCCTGGGTTCGGTCCCCAGCTCCGAAAAAAAGAAAAGAAAAGAAAAGAAAAGATATAGATTAACAAGGACTTAATAGATATGTGCAGACTATTCCACCACAAACCAAAGAATATACATTCTACCTGGAAGTACAGGAAATCTTCTCTAAAATAGACCACATCTTGGGAAAAAAAAACAAATCTTAACAAATTCAGAAATATTGAAATAACCCTGTGTATCCTATCCTACCTGACCGTAATTCAATAAAACTTAAAACTGACAGCATATAAATCTCTAGCAAATATACAACCTCATCAAAAGAAAACAGCTCATTACTAACCATGAGTAGATCAAAGAAGAAATCAAGGGAGAAATTAAAGCTTCCTAGAACTAAATGAAAATGAAAACACAACACAGCAAAACCTGAAACATATTAAAGGCACCCCGTATGAGGGTAATTTGTAGTTCTAAATGCCTGCATTTTTAAAAAAAATCAGAAAGAGCACAAATAAATGGTGCAATGATGTAACCCCAAATTTGAAACAAACAAATAAAAAGCAAATAAGAACCAACCACTCAAACCTAGCAGCTGGCAAGAAATAATAAAAATCAGAGTGGAAATGGATGAAAGAGAAGGAAAAGCAATATAAAACAATGTATCTAAGAGCTGGTTCTTTGAGAAGATAAACAAGATCCATAGACACTTGGCCAACCCAAAAGAAAGAAAGGACACAGATTAACAGAATCAGAAATAAACAAGGAAACATTGCAGGAGGCACCAAAGAAACTCAAACTACTGTAAGTGAATACATTAAAAACCTGTACTCCATCAAATCAAAATCTTAAAAAGAAAAAAAAAGACAAATTTCTAGATTCAGCCAAATCATCCAAGTTAAATCAAAAAGATCAACAGCTGGAATAAATGTATAACAAATGAAGATATAGGAACAGCAAAAACAAACTAACAAACAAACAAAAAACCAAACTGTTACTATAATGTAATAAAAAAAGTCCAGATCCAGATGGATTCACAATTATACCAGATTTTCATAGAAAATTTATACCCAACCCTTCTTAAATTAATAACAATAATAAAAAATAGAAGAACTACTCTCAAAGTACTTTGTAAAAGGAATTTTAACATTCACTTGTTCTTGAATAATGGCACAGAGACCTTTATGTATACGCTTTAGACACTAAGCTGGACATATTCTGAGCTATTCTATCCCAGCCATGCTTGTCTAGCTCACTTCCCAGTCATGTGACCTTCACCTGCCATCTTGGTCTTGCCCTGGCCTCCTTCATTTGATTCCTCTCCTTCTACCTGAGACCCTCTGTTACTCTCAGGGCATGGAAGTCCCACCTAATTTTCTACAACCCAGCTGATCCACTCTTTATTGACCAATGAGAAGATGATGGAGTGTTGACATACATTTTTCTCAACCTATTTCAATAAGAGGTCAACCTTTCCTCTAGCTCACCACCCTCCAGAGGTAGTGGGAAAGAAAACTTATTCAGACATGGGAGAAGTAAACCTGTTTTAGAAATATTTCTTTGGGGGAGAGTCCAAGCTTCATTATCAGGATATCAGTAGTTCGTTCCAGTAGCAGACACCACACAGGAACCAGCAGCTGTAGACCAGTTCACTCAGCAGTTACTACACACAAATCAGCAAGGGTAGTTCAATCCAGAAGAAACAGCAAGGTTTGCCAACCAGTTCGAAGTAAATTATTACATGAATGTGGTTAGCAAAGTCCAGCAAGGTAAGGCAAAGCTGTGGGGGTCATATTTATATTTCTTCTGAATATATTACATTATTTCACATGTTTGCTATAGTAAAATATCCTTTGGTAAGGCTCGAAGTGAGTCTTAACTACTGGGAGACCCCCCCAAGTGAGACAGGAGAATGGAGTTTGATGCAAATGCAAGAGGTTTATTTTTCCAGTGCGTTGGGGTCGACCCTCAATTAGCTCCTCATGGCAAGTGACTAGAAGGTGACCCTGAATGGCTATAACAAGCAGTTTTTATACTTTTTAGGGGTACAAGTTACATCAGCAAGGTTACAGTTTAAACTTATTGGCTAAGCATATTGACCTTCAAATCTATTGGCTAGCAAGCATATTATATGCGTTCAAACTATATCTGGGACCAGAGGGTCAGGTGACTAGCAGTCAATACATTCTGTGGTTTGTCAAGAATGTCCCTGCTCCTCCAGAGAACTGTGGGTGGAGAATGGAACCTGGCCTAGCCTTGACCTGAGGCAGGAAGCTGGTACTTGACCTGAGGTGTTGGGTGTAAAGCTGGCAAAAGCCCCCAAGGTCCTTCATAGGAACTCTATAACCTACCTACTTTCTACCAGGCCAAGCCTCTTAATAGCTCTCATACCTCAGTAAGAACTAGGGTCCTTCATTTTCACTTATGTCTGCTTCAGGAAAACATTCTTTCACATGCTTGCTTTAGCAAAACATCTCTTCATTTATGTACCCCAGCAAAACATCATTAGATATAACTAAACTTTCCAAAGAAACCAGAAGTTTCCACTTCACTAGAGTACAATGTTTTACAAAATACTGAGTCAGGAAATGCTTCGTAATAATGGCAGTACCAAAATCCAGACTGCACCCAGTTCTCCTGGTGTAGAAGTCAACATTCAAATACACTATGATCAAGTTGACTTTATCCCAGATGGTTCAACATAGGCAAATAAATGTAATAAGTCGTCTAAATGGTTATAAAGACAAAAACCACATGGCTATCTCAGTAGATGCAGACAAAAAAAAAATCCTTTGACAAAATTCAACATGCCTCCGTGATAAAAAAATCTTGGAGAGAGTAGAAATAGAGAGTCTTTTTGGTTCATTCCCAAGTTTTGACACCATTTGATAAGTTATTTCTATGCTGGTAAAATGAGCCAATTCAAGCCAGATTTGATTATATTGTTTATTGGGAAGCTGCTATCAGGTGAGTTCACTGGCCCCAAGCACTGAGGCCAGGGGAAGGGAGAGAGGGGGGAGGGGGATGAGAAGGAGAGAAAGCACAGAGGAGGAGGAGGAGGGGGGAGGAGGAGGAGGATTATAAAGGGAAGAGCCCCTGGGGAAAGGGCAGCCCCTGGGCTGGAAAGCTCAGAGTTGGGGTCAGGGTATGCCAGGTAGGGACTGAGGAATTCTGTGAGAACCTGGAGGCCAGGTCTGCTTTAGTATGTAAAATATGCACCTCAGTCCTTTGTCCCAGGGTCTGAAACTAAATAAAGAACACACCTCAACACAATAAAAGCTGTACATGAGAAACTCAGACAATATCATCCTCAGTGGAGAAAAACCTGAAGCAATACCACTGAGAAAAAGTCACAAGACAAAGATGTCAACTATCCCTACTCCTTCTCAATACAGTGCTTGAAGCCCCGCTGGAGAAAGGAAGAATTAAAGGTTGCGAATGGAAAAAGAAGCCAAACTACTGCTCCTTGCTGATAACATGGGGGTAAGGGACCCCAAAAGTTCTACCACTCAGCTTCTAGAAATGATTAACAATTTCAGCAATGTGGCAGGATATGGCATCTACTTGCAAAGTAGTTTTTCTATACATGAACAACATAAATACAGAGAAGGAAATCAGAGACATATTCCCACTCACAACAACCTAAAGAAAATAAATTATATAGAAATAAAACTAACCGTAGGGGTGAAAGCTTCTGCACTGTCAACGTTAAACCCCTAAAGAAAGAGAGAAAGACTCTACGAAATGGAACAACATCCCACACTCATGAACTGGTAGAATTAATATTGTGAAAATAAATTCTACCAAAAGCCATTTACAGATTCAATGTCTCCCCAGTGAAAATCCCCATTGTGCTCCTCAGAGAAATGGAAAAACTATCTCAAAATGCATACAGACTCTGGAGAGCCAAACTTGTCGTGAGCAGAAAGAATGATGCTGGAGACATTACCATTCCAGATCTTAAGGTAGATCACAGAGCCACGGTGATAGAGACAAACAGTCGTGTAGATCAACTAACTCCAACAAAGACACTAACGTAAGTACACATAGCTTCAGCAACCTGGTGTTTGACAAGGGTGTCCAAAATATCCAAAGTGTGGGCTTGGGTTCTGGGCAGAGAATGCCTAAGAAATAATTTTAAAAATTACATATAAGTCTATACACACATAGATAATTAAAATGAGATTTTTCCCATCTGCTCTGACAATGGTTCCCCCCCCACCAAGAACCATAGACAATCTAACAAAAACCCCAATATCAGGCACGAGAAGCCCTCTTTTGAATAGTTGGTCATGGTTATCCAAGAGAGTCCCAGAACCGTGTTATTGATGTTACCCCTGGTTGCTCCCTGCCTCAAGAGGTTAAAGCTAAGTCTTAACCACCACGTGATGAAGACACCACGTACTTCAAAAGACCTGGAGGATTTGAACAGATCTAACCTGAAAGCCTCCTCTCTGAGGACTAGCTTTCATGGTACTAAGGGTTCCATGTAAGCTTATAAGGAGAAGTAATCAATACCTCTGCCCAGCTATATGATGCCTATGAACTAAAACAACCAGCACAGCACAAGGTTCCTAAGGGTGCAACAGTGTCACATATGCCTTGGCAGTGATCGACAGCTTCTCTCTCTCTCTCTCTCTCTCTCTCTCTCTCTCTCTCTCTCTCTCTCTCTCTCTCTCTTCTCTCACGAGGTGTGTTTTATTTGCATCAATCATACAAATAATTTTCTATACTATCCCAGGGTAAACCGGTGAAATTTTGCAGTCTGATTAGTGGGGGTGGAGGCAGGGGGTCCCTTTCAGAGACCCACGGGCCGGTGGCATCGGCGCGGGGTGCCCGGGTTCAGAGTGCAGCTTGTGGCTCGCGTCCATCTTGCAGGTGGCTCTTCCTCCACATCACGAGGGGGTCTTGGAGATGAAGGGGTGGGGTGGGGAAATCTTCCTAGGCTTTTAGGAGATTTCACTCCTCTTTTCCTGTTCAATGGTCTCTTTGGTCGGCAGGGTGTTCTTCTCCTATGTCTCAGTTTTCTTCAGCTTGACCTTATCGAAGCTGGCGATTTCTGCCACGTCCAGC